>NW_004524691.1:9566802-9575362 GCF_000260255.1 Octodon degus | reverse complement strand
GGGGATTAAACTCAGACCCTTGTGCTTGCCCTGCAAGGACTTATTCTACTGAGCTATCTCCCTGACCCCATCTTTTCTAATTTTGAAATATATATATTTCTATATATTTTTTGTCTATTACAAATGGAAACTTCTTGCTCCATTATACTTATAACCTAGTATTTTTACAGAACAAACTTTCCCTAACCTTCACTTTTTAATCTCCCAAGCTTTTGATAAATATCATTCTATTCTTAACTTCTGTGAGAACAACGTTTTGGATTTCATGCATGAATGAGGTCATACAGTGTTTGCTTTCTATGTCTAATATATTTCAATTCAGTTACTGACCTCCAGTTTCATCCAAGTTGTCTCAAATGACAAGATTTCATTCTTTTTAATGATGGATTATATTCTATGGTGTTATGGCTTGTATGTACATGTCCCAAAGCCTTGTGTGTTTAAAGATGGGGCTTGCTAGAAGTGGTTGATCCTATGGGATATGATGCTGAGATTATGTTGTGTGATGCTAGGTTTAAATTGAGCATTGCTAGAATTAAGAGGGAATGTTACTGCAGTAGTCTACCGATTGTTTAAGCACAGTTATGGTGTGGATGATAGAAAGGCCCAATTTGGGTGTGGGTGGCACCATCCAAAAGGAAGGTAGCTTGGAAGGAATAAAAGGAAGAGGATTCGGCCTCACTGAGCACTGTTCCTTGCTGCTTTGCTGTTGCCTGCGTGCAGGGATAAATTCTTTCTCTTTCTCAACGTCCCTCTGCCATGGAGCCAGGCAGCTATGGACTGAAACCTCCAGAAAGATGAGCTGCAGTGAACCTTTCTTCTTTTAACTTCAAGCGTCTGGCATTTTGTCTCAACAATAAGAAAAGTAACCAAAACACAAGATATACATGTCCAACATTTCTTTTATTCATCCGTTAGTTGATGATCACTTAGCTTGTTTCCAATTAGTAGTGTCAAATGTCTATATTATTTAAATTACCACTTTGTGTTTCTTAATTATAATATCTTAGCATTTATCCCAACTAATAAAATAATATTTTAATATTGCTCCTATAGTCTTTTAAATTTACTTTTACTTAACATTCTGATATTGTATGAATTCAGAGCAATATTTCTCTGACATTTATCTTGGGTATAGTCACTTCTAACTTGTTTTCCTCCCACCTGAGATGGAGGAAGGAAGTGTACAGCTAAAAAAGCCACTTTACTGTCTTATCCCTCAACTTAGTACTGTGGTTTTCTTAGGCCATTCAGTTCAACTGGTAAAGATAAGTTATTTCATTTTTTAAAACTGAATTTAACCATATTAAATAAGAAACTTAGGATGTACTATGCATCAAAACTGAATGAGACCTCTGTGAAAAGAATCACAAATATATTTAACTCTGGATTATTTCAATTTTTATTATTTCAATTATCATAGTTAAAAATTAAAAAAAAATTCTACCAGTAATATAATGTTTAGTAATATTCCCCCTTGGTGTGACCAACCACTCACTATGTAATGAATCCGGTCAAGCCAATATTTTTATTTTGAAGCACTAAACCCCAGAGTGACTGTATTTGAAAATAAGGTCTTTAAGAATCTAACCAGGCTTATAGGAGGCCTGACACCAGCGTCCTAATCTGATAGAATCATCCTAATAATACAGGCAGAGACACCCGAGAATAGACTCCCATACTCCATACCAACATCTGCAGGAACAGAACAGGATTATGTGCTGATCTCAGCAAGAACAGAGCTTCCTTCGTAGCAAAGGGGAAAACAAACTAGAAACAAACCTGGCTGGTACCTTGACTTCCGTCTTCTGAAACTGTGAGAGGAGAGACACAGTTTATTTAAGCCATCCAACCTATAAATTTTTTATTTCAGGCTAATAATAACAACTAATAATCATACAACTAATAATTAACTTTTAAATTAACATTTAATAATATAAGCAAAAAACAGAATTTTTTATAAAGTATTTGTATTAAGGTATTTATATAACTGTGTATATTTGAATATGTGAATTTTTTTGGACATAGAACATACACGTTTTATACAGTGAAGAAGGATTTTCAAAGAAACCACATTGAAGAGTATTTAGTAAGAGTTCCTGAAAATCATTCCATTGTTGGGCAGCAAAACCCTCTTCTCCAAAAGCTGCAAAGCAATGAGTCACAGTCTCTTTGCTGCAGTCTGGCCAATAGTATCATTTCAGAACCTTCAGGTTGATTTTGTACCATCTCCAGAGACTTGTTTAATAGAGCCTTGCTTTAACTCTTTATAGGAAAGTAAGGTCTTCAGCAGGTGAAGGGGGGACAGTGGTGAGATGGTAGAGTTGACACTGAAAGCAATCTCTAAAAAGTCTGAAATGTGCACAATCTAAATTTAGGCTCTGAAGAGTGATGATAATAAAGTTCATTATACCTAGAATGTTTCCAGTAGCAAACAAAGGGTTCTAATCAGAACATGTCTTGTTTTATCTAGTTGTTTGGAAAGAAAAGTAGACTTCAGCTGACATTTATGTTTACTTTGCCAACCGTCCTGATTTAAGTTGATGTGCATTAGTGTATTTCTGGAGTTTTGCTTTGGAAATATTTTAAAAGTTAGTTTAGCTTTCAACTTTGAACTGTTGTATCATTTGCTTTAAAAAAAAAAGTTTAAGGGGACAAGGAGATAGCTCAGTAGAATAAGCATTTGCCTGGCAAGCACAAGGTCCTGAATTCAATCCCTGGTACCACACACAAACATACATAAATAAATAAATAAATAAATAAATAAATAAAATAATAATAATAATAATAATAATAATAAAAGAAAAGTTTATTTTATGAGGTTAATGGGAATTACCACAGTCAGTGATGAGTATTTGAAAGGTACGGCAGCTACAAAGGTAAAAGTCTGCTTCCCTCCCGGCCAGCAATGACTTCTCCTGCACCCGAAGGCAAGTTGTGCGATCCTTCCATACAGATACAGCATTAACGTTATTAGCAGTTGGCTCACACTTCTCTGATGATTCATTGTCTTTCTGTATAGGAATTTATGCAACATAGATTATAATAGCCTAGATTGCCATGTTAGCCCCACCTAACAGAAACTAGCCTCTGACACTTTAGAGGGTCGGAACTTCAGATGTGGGAGCAAACAGCTGTAAATCAAGCTCCCCAGGCATCGTTTCTGGGCAGCATACCTAGAACTACCTTGCTGGACTGATTCCCATTTGGAAATCAAATGTCAGCTTTTCTATATTTGTTTTGCTGTCATTTTTTGTTTTGTTTTTTGTTTGTTCATATGTTTGTGCAACATAGGAAGGAGCTCCTACTTCTTCCAGGGTCTAATAGGAAAGATTTATAAAGTAACAAACTATTAAAATGGTAATCATAGCATGTGAGTTTCAGTTTGATAACTAGATAAATGTAGACCAAGTTCATTTTACAATTTAAATAATATGCTTTCACAGCTGTTTCTTACTAGGCTTTTATGATACCTGTATCTTAAAAGAAGTGCCTTAAGGGTCAGCCAAATAGCTCAGTGGATTAAAGTTCCTGCAAGTAGATTGAGGGGCTGGAGGTTCAATCTCTGGGCCTGTCATGCTGGCCCTGCCCCCAGAGCACACTGAGAGGGCAATTGAGACTGGGCATGGTGGCACATGCCTGTAATACCAGAACTTGGGAGGCTGTAAACAGGATAATTACTATGAGTCCAATCTAGTACTCAGAACCTGAACAACCTGGAGACCCTTCCATAAAATACAAAAAGAAAAGAAAAAGTGCCTTAACATTTTCATATTAACATAATATGAAATTCTAATAGAAGAAGCAATGTGAAGCCTGGCATGGTGATGCACATCTGTGAAACCAGCTCTTGGGAGGCTGAGGCAGAAAGAAAATTGCAAGTTTGCAAGTTTGAGACCAGCCAAGCTAGGCTGCAAAGTGTGCTCCAGCCAGCCTGAACTGCATAGCAAGAGACCTTGTCTAAAAAAGATAAAAAGAAAAAGAAGCAAAGAACGAAAGAAAGAAGAAAGAAAGAAAGAAAGAAAGAAAGAAAGAAAGAAAGAAAGAAAGAAAGAAAGAAAGAAAGAAGAAAGAAAGAAAACAGATGGAAAGGAAGAAAAAGGAAAGAAAAGAAGGAAGGAAGGAAGGAAGAGATATAAAGAAAACCCACATTAATGAATTAAGATTTCCTGGTTTTGTTATGTTATATATTATTTGATATACTTTTCAGAGAGCAGGCAGATAATATATTATTTGAAGGGCTAAGTCAAATATCTGCATCATGGAAACAAAAATATAGGAAATATTTGCCTAAAGAAGAAACTATGGAAATATTTCTCTAATTAAAATATAGAATTGCAAATTGAATCAAATATTACTTTAATTTAATTTTTAATGTCAAATCATGAAAAAGAGCAGTAATAAATGCAGAAACTACTGAACACATGCCAATGTGGTGATTAGAAAATAGAAAAAACTAAAATGGAATGTAAACCACATTAATTTTAAAACTTCCAAGCTGCTTTCTTCATGTGTATTTGATGATAAGGAACCTGAGGATTTATGAAAAACATCAATATTGAACATGAATCTAAAGTTGCCCAGTATCACAGGACTCCATCTTCATAACCTTAATATTTTGCCTTAGATTCTGATTACAGGGAGACAGTGATGAGCAAACCCAGCTCCTCTCACCCTGTTACTTACCTGTCTTCGCAGTCAGTGCAGTTACGTCTGGCTTTTGACACGCGGGCACCCACTCTCGCTGCAGAGCTGATCTTCATGAGTGAGATATTGCCATAATTATTTTCTTGCCTTGAACGTAGCAAGGATGTAGATGGCAATGCTCAGAGTTACTGAGTTCTCCAATCTCATGAGATTCTTCAAAATTTAGAATGAATAAATAGATTAATTTAAACATGTGGAGAAGGAGAGATTCTTATTCAATGATAATTATTTTACTGTGGTCTTTTGTAGGTTTTTCCTATGAGTGTAAAAGAAGAACCACTTGTAGAAATATTTGATAAGGAGAAGAAGCCATAGAAACAAGTGGGGCAATATCAATGTATAATGATAATCATATACATATTTTAAAAAAACCATGTAATATAATCAGTAAAAATACTGCTTTTAATCTTCTAAACTTTATTTTGAACTGCTGTAGGAATTTTAAAATAGCAACTTGTATACTTCCCATCAAATTTCATTGTTTATATTTTTCTTTTGTTCTGATAATTTTAAAAACAATAATATGACATGAGAGATAGGAATACTGTTGTAAGCACCGAATTTTTTTTAAATTTATCATTATACAAATAAGAAAAGGAAGAATATCTCATATATATATATATATGTATATATATATAATAGATATAATAAAAACATCACACAGAAATTTTAACATTGTTACTAAACTATCATTTGATGTATAGTCTATATGTTCCAATTATCCTAAATTTTCACTAGTGTTTATTTTTCAATATTTATTAATTTTAAATATAATGTAAAATTCTATCTAGCAATGTGTTTGATGCCCATTTTTATCTCTTTAGATAAATATTATTGGTGAGATTTCCTATATTTTCAAATTTTGATGTAAGAAACTTCACAGTAACATAAAAAAATCAATACTGCTAAAAGAAATCTTAATTTACCATTATCATTATTAAGTGATATTCTGTCTTTATGCTTCTTTTGTTTTTTACTAAAGCTGATTTTATGGACTTCGAATGCATGTTTGTTTTACTTAGTCATTTAATCCATTGAAATAAAATTTAGTTAATGATTAAGTTTATATTTTTCAATTTTTCTCTAAGTATTTTTGAAATATCAATATAATAATACCTTTTACTACCCTTTTGCTAAATTTTGGCAATATGATAGGCAACTTACATTTTTTTCTTAGTATAATCCAGTATATTATTTTACATATTTTGCGTTTCACTTTCACTCATTGAAGAATAATCTTCATGTTTCTTTTCTTGATCATACACTTTGGAAAACACTAATTTATTTGCTATTAATAAAAATTAACTTAAAATATCTTACAAGAATGAGAATTACATTGGCTCATAAAATAGTTTTTAAACTAAAATGAATGACAGAAAATTTAAGTAGCAGCTTCTAGAAATGACAACAAAATGCTACTAGGACTAATATTTCTAATTTTATCTGCATTTTTATTTTTTGTGGTTTTGGAATTATTTTCTCATTGAATGCTTTTTTGTACATAATGAATATATAAATATTGATAGTTCTTGTATTTTAAAATGGATAACTTGTGCCACTGCAGGGACTGACTTTGATGTTATGCTAATTTCCATTAACTCAAGGAAGAAACTAATCGGATGAATTTAACTGGGTATCTAGATTGTGCAAAGACATAGTAGTTTCAGTGGTAAAGCCTTTTCATCACCAGGTCTCTTTTTGACACTAAAATCAATGCGAAGATAACTAAGAGCTCTAAATTTACAGAAAGAAATAAGCAAGGAGATGTGATAATTCTGTCATGGATGTGGTTATGAACTTTGGACTTTATCTTCTTCATTTGCAATTTTTTTTTTCACCGATTAGGGGAAGTTTACATACATATCATGCACTTGGGACATTAATCTACTTGGAATGAAGTTTTCTATGCATTTGATAATTTACATTTTAATTGTTTTTGATTCAGAAATGTAACTAATAAATTTTAAATAGCCAATTAGTTTTATTTGTTCTCGATCATCCTTGCATACAAAAATTTTACATAATGGGTATGCCTTGGCTTAGGTATATTTGGATGAATGAGAAATAAGTGATTAATAAAGAACTATAAAATTTGAATTTTTATGAGCTTAAAATCTATCTGTGACTTTTGGTCCCTAGACATTTACGAACTTAGTTCATAAAACTTATAGCATACTCATAATATATACTCATAATACTTATAGATATAATACCTGTATTCCATATATATTATATATGTATTTTATATATCTATATCTATATATATAATATAGATAGATAGATAGATAGATAGATAGATAGATAGATATCCACATAGAGAAATGTGCTTCCATGTTTTATGGATATACTACAGTATAATATACTACAAATATATTCATTTATTAAACCCTCAACAACCTAATATATGGCCTAGTTTTTGCCTTTTTTGCAGGCATGTAGGAAGCATAACTTATAAAATATATGGTTTATAGATGGTGAACAATTAGAATTTTAATTTCCAAAATTGTGTTCCTCAATCAGACATTTCAGTTTTCAGTTTTTGAAATTAAATACAAACTTAAAGATTCATTTAAACATTTAATCTCCTAATAGAGACTGATAGCTGTAAGAGCTATCTCTTAATATTGTGGCAAGCCGTTTTGAATGAAATACTTAGATCTCTTTTTCTATATGGGTTGTCTGCTCCTGAACACCCCTGAAAGTCATGGTTGAGCCCAGAGAAAACCCTGAGGGGGGCTCATATCCTCTATAAATCACATGAGATCTAGTGGGCTGCTTAAATACTGTACTGGTTCTTAATGATAGTAGATGAGTGGGTGAGTCCAAGTTGAATTATTAAAGCTCATAATGATTTATAAAATGTCATCACCCGGAGCATTTACTTATCCATAATACCGAAAAGCCATTAACATTCACATTCTAACATCAAAGGAAAAACTATTGCAACTCCCACCAGAAAAGAGAGCGGTTGTACATCCGCATCCCTCCAAAGACTTTCATGGATTTGTGACTATCAGACACACTTTTCACATTCAAATCCTCTTAAAATTTTAGTCACACTTTCTCTTCAAGGTTTGTCACTTGTGTTCATGCAGCTGTGACTCCTCAGTCTTCTAAGTATTAATTTTAGTAGATAGTTGTGTTGTCAACTATGATTTTTTAAATAAATTATCACAAGTTTAGCTGCATTTTGTTGAGTTTAGTGTAATCATTTATTAGCAAAATTGCAATTATTAAAACCATGTCTAGTATTGCTGAGAAATGAATAACAAATAAGTTTATATGTACAATATCAAAAAAGGAAAAACAGATTAGAACTTAGTTTAAAAGATGTATATTTAGATTCCATAAGGTGAAAGAATTACAACTAACTGAAACATAAGGAATCGATGAAAAATACAGATCTACAGATCCAAATTGCTTTTCCTTCTAATTGTGCTGAAGCCTTAAGGAAAACTGTCTACAGCAAGACTGCAAATGGCAGTTTTTCTAATCACACACATTCACATTTCTTACTCCTTTTCCTTTCTTTCTTTCCCTTTCACGTCCTAGACTTCCAGTGAACACACCCCTTCTACTGGATTTCTTCCGAGCATGCCCTTTCTATGGAGCAGTTTCCCTCCCATCACCTCAAAGGGCAACTACTTCCCCTAAAATCAAATCTAATCCACCTCGCCACTTGATCTGTCTCTATTGTTAGAATCTTTGTTCCTTGTTCTTCTAGAAGAACAAGATTGAGATGGAAGAGTGAGGTGGCATTATAATTAGGCCAAATTATTTTTTATCTGCTCCAAATATCACAGAATTAATACAGAGTTTTCCTTTTCTGTAAATCTTTATTATTATTTTTTTT
>NW_004524691.1:9562224-9566702 GCF_000260255.1 Octodon degus | reverse complement strand
TGTGGTGCTGGGGGATTGAACCGCGGTCCCTGATGCTTTTGCTAAGCTTGTTCTAAGTAGGTGCTTTAGACCACTGAGCCATCTCTCCAGCCCAAAGAACTGAGCTAGGGCTGGGCCCCCAATCTTTATTAAATATACACCCACAAATAACAATTCAGTCCTAATTATGACAAAAGACAAAAGCATTATCACTCAAACTATACTATTATTTCATATATATCACTAGCAGACAGATTCTTGTCCTCTTACTGAAGAGGCAAACAGGTGATATGCAAAAGCTTGAAAAGTTGCCTCTGTCACAAACTACTGGGGCTGGGGAGATGGCTCAGTAGAATAAATGCTTCCTTGGCAAGTGCAAGGATCTGATATTTTTGAATAATAGAAAATAAGGTGTGATTCTTTTCACTTATATAGGTACAGAATTATTTATTTCACTAAGCACTGAACAAGAAAAGAATACAAAATATTTTTATTCTATTAAAAATTTCACATACTATCTTATTGGGAACTTACTCATACATAGAATTTTATGAGTTTTTTTGTCCTCGGGTATTGTACACAGTTGACATACAAAACGAGTAGAAGGAAATGTTTTTCAAAAATGAAAAAAGTAATTCTACAAAACAAAGACTCCAGAAGACTTATTTCGAATCAGGCTATGCCCCAACTATGAAGAAAGATTCATGTGAAATTCCTTGTTTCCCCATAAGTACATGTGCGGCTACTGCTTGAAATGTGTAGGGAAGCAGTACAATCCTGTGGCTCTGAGGATAGTAGGAGCACTCACAAGAGAAAGCTGCGCAGCGATGGATGCCAGAAGCTGGGGAGAGAATAGGGCAGGAAGACAGGAAAGCATTTATCAAGAGGAACTTACTTTTAGGCAGATGAGAACAAGAAAGCATGGTATATTATTATGAGTAGGTTGACTATCAGTACCACTAGTATATTCCACAAGGTTAGAAGAATTTTGAGTGCCTCTAGAAAATAAAAATTTAATGGTTACATATTTCAACAAATTTAAACATTACAAGGGCCAACAGGAGAGATCAGCATATTTTCTTTCTTTCTTTGTTTCTTTGTTTGTTTGTTTGTTTGTTTGTTTTTTGTATTTTAGGCAAGGGTCTACATGGTGTTCAGGGTCTCACTACTACATTGAGCTCAGTGATTCTCCTTTTTACAGCCTCCCAAGAGCTGAGATTACAGGCGCGTGCCACCACACCAAGTCTCCACTGATGTCTCAGCGAGCCCGGGGGTCGGGGCCGGCACAGCAGGCCCGGAGATCAAAACCCTGGCCTCTGAACCTGCTTGCAAGCTCAGAGGATTAAAGAGTGTGTTAGGGCCAGCCAAGTAGCTCAGCGGATTGACGCTCCTGCTTAGGTAGACACAGGGGCTGGGAGTTCGATCTCTGGGCCTGCCAGGCCAGCCCCTCACCTGAGGTGCGCTGAGATGGCAATTGAGACTGGCTGTGGTGGCGCGCCTGTAATCCCAGCATTTGGGAGGTTGTAAACGGAGGATCACTAGGAGTCCAGTCTACACAGTGAGACCCTGTAGACCCTGTGCTAAAATACAAAAATAAATAAATAATAATAATATAAATAAATAAAGTGCAGGCTTAGGCAGACTCAGGAGCTGGGGGTTTGATCCATGGCCTGCAGTGCCGGCCCCACCCCCCGGGGCATGCTGAGATGGTGACTGAGACTGGGCGTGGTGGCACAGACCTATAATCCCAGCTCTTGGGAGGCTGAAATCAGAAGGATCACTAAGAGTCCCATCTGTGTAGTGAGACCCTGTAGACCTGTACTAAATACATTAAAATAAAAATTTAAACTTTACTGAGTTACTGATATAAGGAAACATTACATGGTACCCAATTAATATGTAAATTTTAATGTTTTATCAGTTAAAATTAAATTAACAATTTTAGGAATAAAACAACATCATGTATAAATCTTATTGCAAATCATTGTAAGCCAATGTATTTTTTCTTAATAATAAGAATTTCCTAAGAGAAAGAATGAAAGCTAAAACTTTTACAGAGTAGAGTGAAAGCAAAGGGGAAAATGAGTGGACTTTAGGCAGCAAACTGAAGTTACACTAGATGTAGCACTCTGTAAAATTAGTTCTAGGGTTTGCCATATGATACAAATTTGTCTCATATTGAGACTGTGAGAACTCCGTATTGCTTGGTGCATGCTATTGTAAGGAGCTTTTAGGATTATTTCAGCCTGCGGAAATGTGTTCTTACCTTCCCACCGAGTTTGGGAGAAGTAGCTGGAGTGATCCTGACTGAAAGCAGTGTGCCCACGTTTCCCAGGTTTATTTTGAAGTTTTAAGTTTCTATAATAAAGTGGGATGCTTCACGGCATTTGCCAATTACACTTTAAAAAGCTTCGGGCTTTGACTTCTAGGTTATAAATCCACTGTTGATGGTCCAGAGAATGGTGTTTTAAAACTCAGAGATACAGTTAGGGCTGAAAGGAGCCTCAAAACTCTCAGTGTTCCAGCAAAAAGGATCTAAAAAACATACAGGGGTGAATCTGTGTGTTGAGAAGATTATTATTTATTCAGTAATTACTAAGTTCTGGTGCTGTGTGTCTCATGGAGTACTTAGAAGCTTCCTCGATCAGAGTGGGCTGGTTTCATCTCTGAGCCTTAACACCACTTTAGGCAGTGACATATCCCTCTCTTATTTTATGTTTAATTACATTTCATTCTATTTCCTTCAACAGACTATCTGATTTTTAAATGTGAATATATTTTATTCATCTCTGTAATTATATCACAATCAATGAGTTACACTTGACAGGTACTTAGTAAATATTGTCTTAACATTTCAGAAGAAATTATGAGAAGGATAAAGAAAAGGAGAATTACTGCTATTTACAAGAATTTAAAAGTTGGTGTGACACCTTAGAAAGTAAGCATGCTTCAATAAAATAAAACAAAAATAAAAAACAAAACGTTAGCTTACTTCAATTTTACATTTACTAAAAATAAAAAAATGTGATACTTAGGGTCAGTTGATCCTTATTCAATGAATCTTCTGAAAGCTATATAGTATGTTCAATCAATCAGATTAGAAGTGTAGCAGCCAACTTAAATTTTATTTACAGGTAACATCAAATAGCACATGATATGAGGATAAATAATTAGATGCTTTATACTTGTAATAGTAATCAGAGATTTAAATTTGGGGAGAATATATGATAAAGTTGTTAATATAAGGTAGCTTTATAACCAGGACACAGTTTTGACTTTATGCTTAGATGGCCTAACACAGAACAATGGTGATTCTTTGTATTTCCTAAGAATACTAGATAGATTCTATTCTTCCAAGAGTTTCTATATATGAAGTTTATCATGCAGGCCACAAGTTTTGATGCAAAATAATAACAAGAACAAAAATAACAGCAAAGTAGAAACAACTATAGAATTGGTTGGGTTACTTATAATCTGTTAAATAAATAATCCAAAAATATGGAAAATTGAGCCTGTAGTCAGAAGAATTGCTTCCTTAGACTCTTTTCAATATACCTGGACTAAAACCAGAGGGTGCAGATTCTTAACACATGGAATAAAGAACAATTTATTCACAGAACTTCACAGCAGACTCATTTCCAATTTAGGACTCAAGGGGCTTCGCAGAAGCAAAACAAAGTTAGGAAAGATAAAGCTAAAAACTAGCAAAGCTCTTAGGACAATCATACACTATAAAAATTAAAGAATATGAAAGATGAGACTATCAATGTCTCTACAGATATAGCAATTATGTGACTTTTTTCCAACTATAAAGTATGTCTGCTTAAAAATTTAAAAGGGATTAATTAAGTAATGGGAAAAATTGCAACGGAATTGCTGTTCAAAAATTTTCAAGAGAGAACATTTAGAAACAAAACAACACAGTTAGGTAAATTACCTTGAGCATTAATGAGCAGAATAAACAGAAAATTAAACACATCGGAAAATAGAAAAATCAGAATCTCATCTTCAGCTAATGAAGCACTAGAAAATTAACATAAAGTCTGCCAAGAATATACCACATAAAAAACAGCAACAAAAGCCATACTTTGCTTACAGCTATTACACAGGCAAAATCAGAGGGAAAATGTTAACAAAACTTCCTCTCAAATTTGGGAAATGTGTTTTTCTTTGAGCTGTCTGATAACTCTAGCTGAGAATTAGCTGAGAGTATGAGAAAATGAACGGAGCCTTAATAGTCTTTGCTTTTTGAAGGCTAAGATTAGAGTCAGTGTACAGAAAAAGCGCAGCAAGAGGCCATTGTGGACCGCCACATTCATTGCTTATAAATCACCCGTTCAAGGTACAAGGAACGGGGGAACTGAAGGAGATTCTGGCTGCTTCAAGGAACGTGAATTCACCTGTGCCTCACCAGAACACGTAATCTGGATTGAGAGGATGTGAAGTGTTTAACATCTCAAGCCACCTAGTAAAAAAAATCAAATGAACCCATAATCATT
>NW_004524691.1:9542144-9558340 GCF_000260255.1 Octodon degus | reverse complement strand
GCCCCCTGGTGGGCTGAGCTGGCCACACACACACACACACACACACACACACAATAAATAAATGTTTAAAAAATAAATAAATAAAAAAAAATAAAATGACAGAAAAAGCTGAAAAATTACTGGGTAAGAATTTCCCATAATTGTCAATTAACTAATTATTTAGGTTTATAACAAATTGAGGCTTTTGTCCAACATACAAATCCAACCTTAAATTTACCAGCAAGAAAGGCCAGTGAGATAGCTCAGCAGACTAAGCGACTGCTTTGGCAATCACAGGAACTGGGGTTTGATCCCCTGTCCCACATCCCTCTCTGGTCACCCCCACCACCGGGGTGTGCTGAGGCAGTGAACAAATCCCTGCATGGTGGCTGTAATCCCAGCACAAGGAAGGCTGAAAATAGGAGGATCATTGAGTCCAAGCTGCGTAGTGAGACCCTGTACCATACACATGAATGATAAAATTTACTCTCATGAAATTGCAAAAGAAATCAAAGCAGACAGAAGTTCTTAGTAGAAATAAGAGAAAAGAAAATTATCTACAAAATAATAGTGATTTAAGTAATAGACTTCCATTTTAATTGAGTCAAAGAAATATAAAATATTTCATATGCTTTTATTGAAAAAATATTGACTAAACCCTAATAAATGCCTGAAGTTTTGTTTGCTGGTTGGTTGGTTAGTTTGGTTGGATTTTTCAGGAAAGTCTTTGGAATGAGCTTAAAGCTTATTGGTAAAACACGAACAAAAAGAAACTTATTTAAAAGAATAAGACAGCAATGAAATACTTTAGGTAGTGCAAGAGTGCTAAAACTCTCTTTCAGACGAACTTTTTAATTTATTAGAAAATTGGAATTAGAAATTTAGAAAATTAGAAATTAGAAAAGCAGATGGAATTCAAGTAAGAGCCAAGTAGGGGCGGATGGAAGAACTGGCAGATCTGTTTTCAGCAACTCGTTTCTTTCGCTTGCTCCACAAATTGTTCTTCTGCTTGAATTCAGAATCACTCTTCCAAAATGCATGTTTCACATTTGGAAACTTGTCACAGATGGCACTTCTGATCTCAGAATAAAGCCCTGATTTCCTGTCACCTGAGAGGCGGTGTGTGTGTCTCTCCCCACTATGTGCCCACCCCCCAAGCATGTCAATCTAGCTGTGCAGTTCCTCCGGGTGCCACATTAAAATCGAAATTGCTAATTAAAATATTATTAGAAAAATGTTGCCTTCGTAAAAAATTCTAGCAATCTATCAGATTTATTTGTTGTGCTAGGAAAAATGTATAGACATAGTTTTGTGCTTTCATTCACACATTTTAATGTGACATACATGGCATTTGGTATATTTATAACATGTAGGTAAGTTTTCTACAATGTTTACTAAGGTTTAAAGATTTTAGCATTTTACATAATTATACATACTATACCATTTTAACTATAAATTGATTTAATTTAGGCAGGCACTTGAAATGATTAGTTTATAAAACATGCATCAATTTTATATATTCTGCAATTATTTATAATATTTTTAATTCTATTTGTTCATAAATATGCTATAATTATAATTTTATATGTAACTAGTATTAAATTATTAAAATCTAAATGAAATATTAATACATAGCATTATGTTATTAGCAATCAATTACCACATTAAGTATATTTCTTGCTTAGACTGTGTGGTCATTTCTGAAAGTTGCTGTGAATGACCACAGCCTGGACAGCTTAAGCAGTAATAATTTATTACCACAGTTCTAAGGATTGGAAGTCAGTGGTTGAAATATCGGCAGAATTGGCTCCTTCTGAGGGTTGCAAAAGAAGATCTCTTCACATTCTCTTTCCTCTGTGAAAGAGGCCTAACTCAGAAAGAGGAAAGATGAATAGCAGACACAAAATTATGCCTCATTTTAAAGACCTCATTGCAACACGATTACTTCTGAGGACCCTTTCAGCAAATTAGGTCACATTCTGCAATAACAGGGGTCAGAACTTCAACGCATGAATTTGGTGGAACACAATTAAATCTATAATGACTTGAACATAAGAATTGTGTCTTATCCTTCCTTGTATGCTCATGCATTATCTGCTTGGAACCCAGATGCAGCAAAGTTAGTGTGAATATTTTTTACATTAATTTAATATTATATAACATTAAAAGCTGCAGGATGAATGTACACAGTAAGAACAAACTTGCCTGGTGTGAGCCTTGGCTAGTCACTTTGCTGTCATGTAATCACTGTGTGGTACAGCGCGCTCGTCTGCGGATTGTATGTAGGACTAGGAAAACGCTGTTAATATCATCTTCCTTTATGGTTTGACCATCTCTCTAATCCTAGGCTAGAATTCTTCCATAATCAATGGAATAATCCAGAAAGGGGAGGACGTTATAAACACATGAGCAGGCAGTTTCAAGCAGCGAAAGGAGCCACAAGGACAATAAATCTGGATCACCTGACACCTTCAATCTAACATGTTGACATTTCCCTGTGCTCCTGCTGTACTTGTCCTCAGGCCTCCCAAGCTAGATGGTTATAGTCACCTCCCGCTCCATTCTCTTTTTCCCATGCTTGCTGAAGGACCCCTGTCTGCACTCTATTTTTCTCTTGCCAAGGTGTGACAGTCAGGAATGTTTCATCAGGACAACAGTATCATGCCGTTTGGACCGTCCAGCCACTGGAATTCGGAGCCGAATGAATCTCTTTATATGTGAATTTGTCACAGCTATTTTAGGAACACAAAAGGGACTAAGACATATGGGATTTATACTTCTTCACATCTGTAGATGACAAAGTCATGTAAACATAAGTGAATAAATGAATTGCTTGAAAATTGTAAGTCTTTTTCCTTGCTTATTTGTTTTTCATTGTTTTAAACCAAAAGCACTAAACCAATAAAGCATGAGGATTTTGTTATAGGCAAAGTTTATGATAGGACATTTCCACTCATTTTTGTGTTTTGTAGAAATTGTATTGTATGGGTGGAGAGTGTTAAACATGATGGTAATTAAAAGTTCTAGGGGCTGGGGAGATAGCTCAGCAGTCTAAGTGCCTGCCTGCCAAGCAACAGGACTTGGGTTCAATCTCTGGTACCTCATTCTGTGCCAGCCTCAGAACCCAGGGCACACAGTGCTGTCCACCAACAACAGGCATGTTGGTACATGCCTGTAATCCCAGTGCTGGGGAGGCTGAGAAAGGAGGATCGCTACAAGTCTGAGCTGTGTAGCAAGACCCTGTACAAAACGAATAAATAAATAAATGATTAAAATAATTTTTTAAAAGTTCTAGAGTGTTAAGCAGTAACAATGCTGCAATGAGAGTTCAGAAAGAAACCCAAGTATTAAATATAATTATTATATCATATAATGCATAATCTACATATAAGAAGTTTTAAAAATAAGATGTCACCATTTTCATTAAACAACAATAAATAATTTGCAGAAATAATTTACTCTAATTTCTTCTTATTATGCAGTATAAGAGTTCTATGGGACTGTAAAAAGTGTCTTATGTGGAGAAAAGTAGACGGGGCCAATGAACACACATAAAGCTTGGGAAATGTAGTTATTAATTTTAGATATAAGAATCATTTGTAGTTTACTATAGCTAAATAAAATGTGAGCAAACTATGATCAACATATGGCCACCATTTATTTTTATACATCTTTTTTTTTTTTTTTTGGTAAGGGTCTACTGAGGGCTCAGGGTCACACTACTAGATCAGACTCATAGTGATCTGCCTGTTTAGTCTCCCCAGAGCTAGGATTATAGACGCATGCCATCATGCCCAGTCTCTGTTGCCTATCAGCATGCCCTGGGGGTGGGGCTGGCAAGGCAGGCCTGGGGGTCAAACCCCGGCCCCTGCATCTGCTTGTAGGTGCTTTAATCTGCTGAGCTATTTGGCCAGCCCTTTCATAAATATTTATTGTAGTACATCTATGTTCATTCTTTAACACACTGTCTGAGGCTGTCTTTGTGTAACAAAGCAGAGTTAAGTAGTTATAACAAAGACTATATGGACTGCAAAGTTAAAAATGTAACTCTCTGGCCCTCCATGGGAATAGTTTGCTTACTCCTAATCCATACCTTTGAGTTAATCTTTGGTAAGTTTGGTCTGAATGTCTTCTGTATTTCTACTTGTATACTTAGAATGACGTTTCTGAATTATTGTTCCTGTTCTCTGTATGCTGTTGAGACTATAGTCAAAGTAAAACAGCAAGCTTATGACAGGGATGAAGACTTGTCATTGTACTAGACCAAAGTATAATTGATGGTGTTCCAAAAATATATAAAGGATCTTAAATATATTTTCATGGCATTTTCCAGAATATAAAAGGAGATAATTAGATCCTGCTTATTGTGCTTACATGATATATGGAAAAGCCCACCTCCCTTCAAATTTATGAATCAATTCCATTCATTATGTAAGTATAAACTACAAAAGTAAAATGTTGGCATTGATTTTAAAAAGTGAAGTTGGAAGCAGAAGTTTCAAAGTCATCTGAACCTTGAACTTGCATTATTGTGGTATGAATAAAGGCACTGAGTGGGCAAAGTCAGAGGATATGGTTAGATTTCACAGTGCTTTCTTGGCCTGAACTCAACTCTGAACTTCTATACATTCTGAAAAAATGTCAAAAGACTTTACCTGCATCTGAATGATATGAGTGCAGTCCTTAGTTGAGGTAGGTAAAAATGGTAATTGAAAATGATAACAATGGTTGTACTTTTCTACTTCAGCTTTACTAATAAGGAACAAGTTTTAATTGTCAAGTTATATACATTCCACTGAGCAGGACTATTTGCTTTATTCCTGAGGGATGTTAGACCCTATATCTATGACAATCAATTTTTGTTACATTACTAAAGTTAATTTTACAGAATTAGATGCATTGTTACAAGAAGAGAATACATTTTACAGAGTCAGATTTTTTAAACTAACTAATAAACATTGAAACTCATTTATAAAGAGAGTTTTTGAAATGTATAGTTACATAAGGTTGAGAAATTTTTTAAAAAGAATAAAAAACTAGCAGATTAATTGAAAATAATACATATAGCAAAAATAGAATGAAGGGCCAGAGATACAGTTCAGCGGTGTAAGGGTCTGCTGGCAAACACAAGGACCCAGGTTCCGTCCCTGGTACCTCATGCTGGGCCAGCCACAATCCAGGGCCCCCTAAGCCAGCCACCAAAACTAGGTGTGGTGGTGCATGCTTTCAATCCCAGAACTGGGGAGGCTGAAACAGAAGGATTGCTATGAATCATAGCTGTGCAGCAAGACCCTATACCAAACACATAAACTAACAAAGCAAAACATAGAGTAAAAATTAAGATATTTGAAGTTTTACTTCTACGAGCTCAAAGCAAGAGACGTAGACAAGTTTAAATGATATGATAGTGGTTCACAGAAGGTATAACCCAAGAATCATGTAAACACCACACTGCTGATCTTTTCTTGCCATTACAGGAGTGAAGAACAGCTTTTAGCATATGTCTTTTACCTACTGGAATCATTGCATGGAATAAAATAAGAAAATAGCATAACATCAGGAGCTGGCAGGCTTAAAGTGGCATACCTAGGCCTCTTGAGTGTGGCTAGCTGTCCTATTTCTTGTGCCTTTCTCTCATCTTTGTGTTGATAAATAACATTTACCAGCAAGCAAATGGGCAATGGGGACACCCAATATTTGTATCTCCCGCTTTACCATATGTATTCAATTCTGCTTTAAAACATTATGTTTGTAGAAGATAAATCCACTGCCAAAGTATTGAAAACATCACATGTGAACATGATTGAAAAAGCAATTTTAAAGGAAAACTTCAAATAACAATTCAAGCAAAAAAAAGAAAAGAGTGGCTGGAAGGTGCTTAGCTTACCTAACATGATTCTTCTGAAATACAAGCACATACAGAGCTGCACAAGGTCTGGTATGTCTGCTGCAGAATCGGTCTCATTAGCAGGTGCATATGAATGTATTTTCACACCTCATATACCTCTGAATTCAAATCATAAGACTATCTGCTTCAATTAATGAAAGGCAGACTACAAAGCAAAAGAGGAGTACCTAGAGAATTGTATTGGAACAACAAAGCTATTAGTAACACTCAGCACAGAAGCGCTGAAGTGTTTTAAGTTAGAAGTTCTGTTTACTTTCCTAGTCCATGTTCTGGAGACAAAATGAAACCATTCAGTATGAAGCATATATTAATACCAGAAAGAGTTCTAAGAAGCATAAAGAAACAGCATCCACTTTAATATTTAATTGATATCTTCTTCAGTCATCTCTCCAATGATTTTTTAAAAACAAGTGTTAATTGAACCAGGAAAACTATTTGTAAAGAAAGTAAATAGCCTTGGGCCAACAAGTTATTCAGCGAAATGAGATTATTTGACCCTATCTTAGTTAATGATGTTGTTTGACATTCCAACTCAAAAATCCTTCTCATCTACTTTTTAAATATCTTGGTTATGTTTCTGTTTACCAAAGCTTACATCCTTATTTACTTCTTCTTTCTAGACTAGACATCAAGACAGCCAACACTTTATTGTCCCCTGAACGCCTATTCATGAATGTGCACAGTGCTCCAGAAAACATGCTTCATTTACCAAGAGAAAGAGCCCCGCGGTGCGCCTCGAGCCTGAAGGCTTTGATGTACAGCACACTCCTGGAGACCCAGTTAATGGCCGTGATTCCAGGGCACAGTGGCTTCCGGGAGTTCACTCCTGAAGAAAGCGTCTCGGGATTGAATGGGATAGCCACAGGAACACTGCAATTGAGGGAATGATTAAACATATATTGAAAATTATTTGTGTACACATATGTATTTGTGAAATCTAGAGTAGCAAAAAGTAATTCAGATGTATTTTTAAAAAATTTATAGACTACAAAATAATTGCTTCATTAGAAAAATACATATATTTTATTAGCAACTGGAGTTGCTAATAAGAGCAACTCTAAAACTGGAGTTTTAGAGCTTAACACTAAAACTGGAGTGGCTGGAAAGATGGCTCAGTAGAGTAAGTTTTTGCCTGGCAAGCACAAGGGCCTGAGTTCAATCCCCAGTTTTGCCAAAAAAAACCCCAAAACATTAAAAGTGCAAAATCTAAGAAAGAGGAGGATATAATTCTGTAATATACTTGCATTTTTTCTATATTCTCTAATATTTTCAATATTCTCTAAAATACTTCTATATTTTCTAAAATAAATATTGTTCAGATTGGAGTCCAAAGTTGATTCTGGTTATATATTTAATCTCTCTCATTATTAAACTGTGAAAAAATTATAGGAGTTGCTTTAGCTTTCACTACAGAAATATTCTGGCCCATGACTTTCTTCGGCATAGTCATTCACAACAGACGTAATATTGTTCATTCCCACTGTATTCTATCTCGTGTAAAAATGTTGCCTATGAACATGTTCAGTCTAGTTATGCGTTTAGGAAATGGATGGCAGGCACTTTTCACATAAAGTGAAAAATCTAACATGTTTTATCATTAAATATCTGTGAATTTTTGCATATGATACAAAACCAGCTTTTGCATTTCACCATATTAACAAACTAGGGATATAACAAAAGCATTACAATACCCCTAAAATGAAAACTACAGAACATAGATGAGAGAAATTTAAGCTAAATGACTGAATACAATCACAAATTTTCTTTTAAAAAATTATTTTTTTTTATTTTTAAAATTAGAAAAATAGTACAGAAAACATTAAAAATGACATAGAATTTCACTAAACAAAATAATATGAATTTGACTATAGTTCTTATATTGCATATTGTCTTCAAATTAGTTGTTCAGACTATTAGATATAGGCATGCAAATCTAGTCATAAAACAGCTATAAAAAATAAAAAGGAGAAAAAATTAAGCATTAACTGCTCCTTTGAATAGTCTAGCAGAAATCAACTTTGATTGTACAGTCTATCCCATGTATATACATAAATGTATCTTTTTCTCTTTCTTCTTTTTTTCTTTTGTTCTTTTCCTCCTCAAGAATCTGTTCAGGATCTACCAAGTCTGAACTCATCCAGGTGGGTATGGCTTGGGCCTAGCCGCCTGCTCTGCTTCTTCCTGCTGCAGCCTGAAGAAGTGAATCTGCTGTGCCCCTTTGGCAAGAGGTTCTGCTCTGGATTAGCTGGGTGAGTCTCATCCCTAGCCTCTTAGCAGGGAGTTCTGCCGCAGGCCTCCACATCAGGCCTGTCTGACTGAGGCGGTTCCACACACATGAAGGCCTAGGCCCTGGGTGGAAGTAGCAGGCCTCAGTGCCTAAAGCAAACAAGCTACCTCAATCCTGAGATAAACATTTGTTTGATTAAGGTCGGCTATTAGTCACTAGGCAACCTTACATCACATGTTACAAACTTTGATGCAGAAGTATAAATAAAGGACAGTTTTGTTGTGAAAAAAAGAAAAAATATATATGTATGCACACGATTGGATTGGTATACAGCTACTTCCTCTTAGTTCACTGAAAAGAAAGGGTTTGTACTAGTAATGTTTAGACAAGATATCATGTCTACATCTTGTCCTCTGAATAACTACTGTGAACACAACGGATATGCAATGCATTAATTATTGTGATTGTCCTACTAACCTATTTTGAAACTGTTTCATTGCTCTTACCTTTTTTTCTCATTAAAATGAATTTTTAAAAATGGGGGAAAAAGAATCTGTTCAAAGGGAAGGAACCACAGAGATGAGGAATCCAAATTTTCTAAACCATGCTGAAAAACATTAATTTGCAGCTAAATCAGGCTCACCATTTGGAGTGTGTGTGTGTGTGTGTGTGTGTGTGTGTGTGTGTGTGTGTGTCTGTCTGTCTGTCTGTCTGTCTGTCTGTCTGTGTGTTTTCAGTACTGAGGCTTGAACACATTGAGCCATATTCCTCAGCTCTGCTTTTAGATTTTATTTTCAGACAAGGGCTAAATAAGTCATTAAGTGACCCTGCCTGGACTCACACAGCCTTCCTGCCGCAGCCTCCAGCACTGTTGGAATTATGGGCAGTGTACCACAAAAGATGGCTTTTTAGGTACATTTTATCAAACGTAGACCTCCATTCACTTGTTCGTTGTCAACGGCTTCTTGCCATATAACTGCAGATGCGAGTATCTGACAAATGTCTGTCCTGCAGACCTAAAATGCCTCTAATTTGGTGCTTCGCCGCAAAGGTTTCGTGCCCTCTTGCTCGCCGCAGTGTGAACTTGAGTTTCATAACAGACGGTTCACTGATCCAAGAAGCCGTTCTTAGATTGTCTGGTGGGCGTGGCTCTACGAGGGAGGTAGGGCACTGGGCAATGCGCAGCTGCTACATTCAGCCAGAAACCGATCCTGGGTTCTTATATGAAGGGCAGAAGGACACGAAATGACACAGTGAAAAGTATGCTGATATGGAGTACTCCAATGAGAGAAGATAAAGCTTGCAATAAAATCTCAGTAGTTAGTGCTACTGTATTTCAAGGACAGCTATTATGCTGGTAGCAGCAGTGTGTGCACCGGTTTCCTTAACCTGTAACTTCCACAGCAATGCTGTCATCAGGAGCAGAAAGATGCAGCACAGGCAGTGGTTTTATGGTAGTTAAGAGGCATTGTGAAGCTGCATCTTTGAAAAATCAAAACAAAAATGGGGGACCTGGGTCTGAGAGAGAGCTCAGTGGAGAAAGTGCTTGCCTGGCAAGCACAAGGTTGTGAGTTCAATCCCTGGGTACCAAAAAAAAAAAACTATCTAAAAAGGGGATATAGGGGCAGAGGAGATGTCTCAGTAGAATAAGCGCTTCCCTGGCAAGCACTAGGGCCTGAGTTCAATCCCCGGTTCCACAAAAACAAAAACAAAAAAAAAAGGGGGGGCTATAAATAAAGGACCATTTTTGTAGTGAAAAAAAATGTATGTACAAAATAGGATACATGTACAGCTACTTTCTCTTAGTTCAATGAGAAGAAAGGTTTGTACTAATATTGTTTAGATGAGATATCATGTCTGCATCGTGTCTTCTGAAAAACTACTACGAAGACAACAATATGCAATGTGTTAATTGTTGTAACTGCCTTACTAAACTGTTTTGAAATTATTTTATTGCTATTTTTTTCTCATTAAAATGAATAATTTTTTTTTTTTTTTAAAAAGAGGCATAGTAGTCGGGGAATATGCCTCACATAGCAAACTATTAGCAAGACTATATGCTGTGTGTCACAGGCAAAGAAGAGTGCTTGGTGCAAACCCTCCCTGACAAACGTGCAGTGAGGCAAGAGCCTGCTCTAAAAGTTGCTGAGTCAGGCAGAATGTCTGAAGACTATGCTTCTGGGTCCAGTGAGAAGGAACCCTCCAACTTACACCCACTGCTGAGGGATCCCACAGCACTCTGTCCTTGCTTGTGTACTTTGCAGAGCACTGGGCTTTCTGAGCTCAGGAGTTCCTGAACATGTTCTCAGGAATGAGGACCTGAGGACTTTTTCTGAACATTTCTTTCTTTCTTGTTTCAGATGTCACATTCTCAACTGAAGGAAGAGGCTTGCTAGCTGCTGCACACTGCTGCTCCTTTTTTCTTTTTCTTTTTCTTTCTTTCTTTCTTTCTTTCTTTCTTTCTTTTTTTTTTGTTTTTTGTTTTTTGTGGAACTGGGATTGAACTCAGGCCCTTGTGCTTGCCAGAGAAGCGCTTATTCCACTGAGCCATCTCCCCAGCCCTGCTGCAGCCTTTGTTCTTTGCTCTTACCACATACGTGAATTGCTGCCCTCTGCCATGTGCTGCTCTGCCTTGAATCCAGCCAAGTATGAGCTGAAACTTCCACTAACTGTGAACAAAATAAACCTTTCCTTTTTTAATTCTGTGTGTTGTGTATTTTATTCCAGCAATGAGAGAAATGTAACCGAGATATCCACTAAATTAAGACATCAAGAAAATGATCATTTATTTAATGTTTTCGGTACACTATGTAAAAATGTTTTCCATTTTAGTACTAACACCAACCTTATAAGACTGATACTTCAAAATTACTATTGTATGTATCCCAACAATAGGTAGTGGAATTATTTCCTACTACAATATACAGTTTTGGAAAAACAGCCATGACTTAAAACTTTAATATTAAGCAAAACAACTAATTAAAGATTCAAAAAGAAAGAGATGGAATGAAAATGAAATCACAGATCACTACAACAGCATTCTTAGACGCCTTCTATGTGTGTAAACAGGATGGTGTGGATAATTGTCCTGTGGATTTCTGCTGGTCTATGGAGAGAAGTTAATGCTTTTTGTTTGGTCTTGTTGTTTCAATTTTTTTTCCTTTTTCTCTTCTTAATTTCTTATAACTTTTTTGTTTTCTCTTTCTTTTTCCAATTTTGGATGTACATCTCTGGTAATCTGAACAACTAATTTGAAAACAACACTATGAAATACAACAAATACTGTCAAGTTCATATTATTTTGTTTGGTGAAATTCTGTACCATTTGTTGTTTTTTTGTTTTCATCCTATTTTGCACTATCTTTAAAAAATTAAAAAGAATAAATATACTTGTGACTGATTAACAAACAAGGATTATGTTGACACTTATTCATCATTAACTAAAAGTCTGTATTTGAAATGCTGAGTCTTCAATCTGTCTTAAATGAATACTTGCTAAAGATTTGGAGCCATATTCAGCAAAGTGATTAATCAAATCATTATTAGGCTGAAAATTATTTTAATGTAAGATATGGGAAAGAGATTTTATCAATACTAAATAATATAACTGTATCATTTCAAGAGAGAGCTGTTAAATAAATCTGTCAATACTGCTTCTCTACAGGAGGCAGAGAAATGATTGACTTCTTTCTCATACACTAGTATTCTGTATCTCAGAAGATCTCTTAGTCATTGAAATAAAAGCTTCTCTTACATTCAAGCAAGAAAAAGTCCTATCAGCAAATGGCACTTACAAAGGTGTCTCTGTACTTACACACAGTAGCATTCAAGTTCCAGATTTGCTTAGAAGGTATGTGACTTTTGAAAAGAGACTTAACTGTTCTAGATGTCAGTTTCCTCACTGTGGAAATGTGTACAACAAAGATTAACATAATTAGGGGCCGGGGAGATGGCTCAGTAGGATAAGGGCTTTCCTGGCAAGCGCAAGGGCCTGAGTTCAATCCCCAGTTCTGGAAAAAAAAAAAAAAAGATTAACATAATTAATTAGTACCATAAAGTTAGTATTAGAAGCTATAGATACTATTAGAAAGTATACATTTCTTATGAATTAGAAGTGACTTTAATATTGTAATATAGATCAGGAAGCTCAGAAACTCCCTTGAAATCAATCAACCTTAACTCTTCCTGAGTGATAGAAAACCCCGAACTAAAGAACATATTTGATATGAGATTCCAGGACACCTGTTAGTAGACAATACCACCACATTTCATCTATTTTGTCTCAATGGCATCAGAAAGAAATAAGGGTGTTCTAAAGAGAAAACAATAATTCTCTAAGAAATTTCTTTTCAAAAACACAGGTCAGCATAAAGGAATTTTTAATGACCTGAATAATAATTTTTCTTTGTGCTGTATTCTTGGGTGTTGTTAAAAATTCTTGACTTATTTTGTTATATTAAATATAGGAAGAAAATTAAATTTGGAACACTTTTCAAGAACATAATTTTCTGTTTTTCTAAAAATTTTATCCAAAGGCTTGACGATGGAAAAATATTTTATAATTAAACACTATTTAAAGTGACTGTCTTCAACAGGAAGATGACATTTGAAATAATGTCTCTCCTGAGTAGTTCTCAGATAATGTTATTTTGCATTACTATATAATTCCTTAGTTAAGCAAGTTAAACCAGAGTTTTCATGAGAATTTATCTGTTTGGTAGCTTAATGGAGTTAGTCTTGTCAAAGAGTTTTCTTGCATATAAAATATAAATACTAATTTCTACCCTATCTGCTCTAGAGGACTGCTATATACCTACACGTGCAGCTATCAAAATACCATAACCAACTGATATATGTAGAAATACACATTGATAGAAAAACTCTTAAATGATTTAGTTAGCGTTCTTCATCCCTCTAGGTGTTGTGCACTACAGGAGTATTAATGAAGTAGTAATATATACTGGAGAGTATGCTTAGTAGTTATGAATAGAATTTTTTTCTCTTAAGCTACTTTGAAGTATTAAAATCCAACCAACAAGCACATGGCTTTCTCATTAAACTCATAAAGAACATAGTACTCTGTCTCCTTTACTATCAAAGATTCATGAGACTAAGGGAACAATTTCCCCAAAAATATATGAAGAGAGTGATTGAAAATAAAGATATTAATAGATTTCCTGTAATAAAAACAACAAAGAAAAGATACAGGCTCCAGGAGGTTGAAACAGAAGCTGGAGATGATCTTTCTGCAGAGAGCCGGCCACACCTGAGCAGTGAGGGAGGACAAAGAGCAGCTTAAGGAGGCAGGACAGAAGCCTGGAACAGCTCTTCTCTAAGGAATGGGTACAGATTAAATTTGTCACCTGATGTCCATGACCACGCAAGCCCAGAATTTACTTCTAGGTAAAATCATTTGGCTTGTTTGCTCTTTCCAAGTGCAAAACATGCGTGATAAAAGGGACTTCTTGCAGGCTGTGATATACAATTTTTCTCCATATTCCTGCAGGGATGATTTCTGGGTCACTAGTCATAGATTATTCTGCTTGTAATTCCTTATCAATGTACTCTCCTAGAAAACAGGGACAATGAAGTGAATCAAGCAGGTGGAACGCCATGGTATGATGTAATGTTCATCCTGTGTGAGAAGGGAAAACTTAAAACATAAATGGACATGGCACACAGTACGTGTACAGATAAATGTTATGGGAAAGGTGAGCAGGGAAAAATGGAAAGTCTGTGTAACTCTACATGGAGTAAGAGCATAAGTAGTGGCTGCCTCTCAACTACAAGTGTAATTCAGTTTATGCATCTTTTAACTGAGAAGCCAAACCAGAACTCCTTGTATAACAATATAAAATTCTCAGGAAATTGTGTTATTAAAAGAAAACATGAATAACAAAATACTTGAAGCAAACAAACACACAAGGCTATACCACCAAAGTAAACAAATTTACTAAACATCAAAAACTGATCATTTAGAAAAGATGGTAGAATATTTAATATTCTTACTAACTTTTAAGCAATGCAGATATATGCAGATTTTATCCAACCTTGAACATACTGGATAACAGAATTAAAAGAAGCAAGTGTATGATTATGGTTTGAATAACTGATATGAAATAGAAAACACTCTGTTCTCAAGAGAATATGAATTGAGTTTGTCTAATATAGAAAGCTGGAGGAAAATGGTTCAGAGCACAGAATTTTATACACAGTCTAGTCTAATTTAATGAACTAAGGAAAATTTTAAACAAGCTAGCTTTAGAGACTTTATTTCACATATACAATTTTTGAAAGACAAAGGGCTTTTTTTAAGAAAAGGATTAACTTGAGCAAAATAGCAACAAAAAATGTTAGGAAAAATTCTTTAAGTCCAATATACATTAACTGTATTTCAAGAGTGAAGGCAGTGAGGTGCCATTTATTATCTGTACCTGAGGCAAGATGGAGAAGGGCAGGGAATTGAGTCAGAACTGGACAACCTCAGTGCCTGTATGTGTCCCACATGATCACTGAAACATCCTTTTCCTGGTGTCACATTGTGTTATGATTTATGTGTAAAAATTTCCTTACAGTTTGTCATGTGTATGGGAAGGAAGTGATGGTCATGGGGACATTGTACTCATCAGTAGACTCAGCTTTGGGTTGTGACTCAAAAGAAAAACCTTTTCTCCCCTAGTTCTTCCCTTCTCTCTTCTTCCTGACACTATCGGTTAAACATTGTCCCTCTACCATATCCCACAGTCATCCAGTTTTTGCCTTTGAGCCTCTGACCGTGTGATGAAACAATTAGAAAAATCCATCCCCTCTTTCTTTCAGGTCTGAGTGTCAGCTATATAGTCCCAATGATTAGAAAGTGACTAAGACAGACAAGGGTGCCAGAGAAGTGGGTTCATTGCAGTGACTTTATCTGGCCATGTGACTCAGTAACCTTTGGAATTTGTTTACAGGACATATTTGGAAAAAATTAGGAGAGCTGGCAAGAGAAGACCTAGACTGAGGAACATGAGAGATAATGGGAGGTTCTAGACAGTGGAGAAAACTAGAAGACTGATATGAATGTGCACAGTAACGAGTAGGTGTAAGACTAGGGCTTTTCATTTGGGAACAAGGACTCCACTGAGGCACTGTTTATGTGTACTACACCTCTGAAGAAAATATCTCTTTTCTGGCTGTATCTTGTGACAGAGACTGGGGAGACTATGATTAGGGTGATGGACTGATTAATCTGAGGGAAAGAACGGCTAAGTAGTCAAAAATGCAGGGTACGGCATTTACACAGGGTACCCATGAAGATGGCTGCTGATAGCTTTAGTTCACATCTAAAGGGAAAAGCGAAACAGAGAGATGGATAATTTGATAAAATTGGTGATCACCAAGTGTTATGGTTTGTGTCTTGATACACACCCAAAGCCTCACATGTATTCTAGAGTTTTTGATTGATTCATGGTCCAATGCTGGCATTATGGCTGTGAGCTCTACACACATGGTGAGGCTGGGAGCCTGCATATGATATAAGTGGGGGGAAGAGACTCACTCTCTGCTGCTGCTCCTCTCTCTTGCTCCTGCTGCTGTGCCATGTTCCACAGCTATGGACTGCTGTCCTCTGCCACGTGCTGCCATGCCTTGGAGCCTGCCAATTATCGGACAGAAACCTCCACAAACTGTGAGCTAAATGAACCTTTCTTTCATTAATTCTGTGTGCCAGGTATTTCATTTCAGCAATGAGAGAAAAGTAACCAACACACCAAGGATGAGCTTATAAGGATGTGGCACAGAGAACTTTTTGCAGAAAGTACTTTTTTTAAAGCCAGCATTATGCATAACTATAATAAGAAAGATGACTTAAAGGGTGATGTATGCATCACCTAAGACAGTTGTACTCTTACTATTTTCTATTGGTTTATTTAATCATTTCTTTCTTTTCTCTCTTTTTTTCTGTCTGTCTGTCTGTCTGTCTGTCTGTCTGTCTGTCTGTCTGTCTCTCTGTTTCTGTCTTTCTCTGTCTCTGTCTCTCTCTCTGTCTCTGTCTGTCTCTGTCTCTGTCTCTCTCTCTCTGTCTTTCTCTCTGTCTGTCTGTCT
>NW_004524691.1:9530066-9542042 GCF_000260255.1 Octodon degus | reverse complement strand
TCTCTCTCTCTCTCTCTCTCTCTCTCTCCCTCCCTCTCTCTTCCCTACAGGGTCTCACTAAACACTTCAGACTCCTAGTAGTCCTAGTGATCCTTCTGTCTCAGCCTTCCCAGTTCTGGGATCACAGGCACCACCCCACCTGGTTTCGGGGTCCGCTCAGCGCAGGGCTGACATGGCATGCAGTACGGAGTCTCAAACCCAGGTCCTTGAGCTTGCTAGACAGGCACTTAGATCACTGAACTATCTTCCCAGCCCTTCTATTGTTTTACTGAAAGGAACAGTGAAAACTTAAATATTGGTTCAACTTTGCATGCTTAACTATATTTGCTAATAGAATGTCTCATTTGAAGATAACAACATGCAGTATAACAACCCTTGTTAATTTCCTATCATCTTGTTTTAAAATTCCGTATCATTTTATTGTTTATATTTTTATTCTCTTTAAAATACATAAAGAAATATCATCTTAGAGATTTTATCACTCTGCCTCCATAGGGAGCTGTTAATAAACAAGGATGCTACATTATGTCTCATCATATATCTCACTCATTTTTCTGTCCCTGGGACAAAATACATTGCACATCGAAACCATAACATTCCACCTTCCTGTCCATCTTATGCAAAGTGTATTTAGTCCATTTCTATGCATCATTGCTGAAATGTCCAACATCGTAGTCCCTGAGCCTCAAGTCAAACTCTTTGCCAAAATCTAAGAGAAATAAAAAAGAACGTTTAACACCTTCAACATATAATGACACAAGCTATATATTTCCATTCTGAAATGGAAAAATGTGTGAATAAAAGGAATTAGATCAAAACCTACCTTCTTTCTTTTCTCCAGTCTCTCATTCTAGTGGTTCTTTCTTTTCGAGGAGTTTCTCGCCCTTTTATGATATCTATTCTATCTTTCAGATTTTTTTTATTCTTCCAGTTCCATGCATTAGCGAGATGATAAACTGTTTACACATGTGTGTTTGACTTACTTATAAGCATGTTCTCTGGTTGCATCCATTCACCTATAAAATGATTGAGCTTATCAATTTTTTATAGTGAATAATAATCCACTATATAAAAATACCTCATCTTTTTTTAACCATTGCATGGTGTACAGGCATTAGAGTTGTTTCCAAGATTTAGCTATGACAAATTGTGCTGATATAAACATGGATGCACATACGTCATTATGGTGAGATGTTTTCCTTTCTTTGGGCAAAATATACAAGGGGAATCAATGAGTGAAGTAGGACCTCTAATTCTAGTTTTTAAAGGAATCTCCATACTGATTTCCACAGTGCTTGTACCAGTCTATACTCCCTCCAGTGGTATTTGTTATCCTTCACCAGTATTTGTTATTGGTTGATTACTTGATGATAGCCATTATTTCTGGGTTGAGATGGAATCTCAATGTTTTAATTTGCATTTCTTAAATAATGAATTATGTTGAACATTTTTCATATATTTACTTTTCATTTGTATTTCTTCATCTGAGAAATGTGTATACATCTTACCCATTTTTGGTTGGATCTTTGAACTTTGGGGGTCTGATTTTTTTAATTTTTTATAGTTCTAGATAGAAATCCTTCATCTGAGGGATGGTTAACTAAATTTTTTCTACAATTTATGTGTTTTCATTTGATTGTGCTGGTGATTCATTTTTTTATGTCAAAAGTTTTTAATAAAATGGCATCCCAGTTGTTGATTCTTTGAAGTACTTCACATTCAGTTTTCTTGTTTATAAAGTCACCAGCCACCACTGTGTCTTCACGATTTCTACCTACTTTCTATTCTAGTAGATTTGGTGTTTCTGTTTCTGTATTTATGTCTTATTTTTTACTTTTTTGATCTTTGTAAAAATTTATTTGATATAAGGTCTTGCTATGCAGCTTAGACTCATAGTGCTCCTCCTGTGTCATCCTTCCCAGTTCTGGGATTACACATGTGCATCACCTTGCCAAGTTTTTGAATACAAGTTTCCAGGACAGCACAGCATATGGTACCGGGGATTGTACCTATGTCCTTGTGCTTACCAGGCTGGCACTCAGACCACCAAGCTATGTCCCCAGTCCTGTTTTTACATTTAAATGATTGAACTGTTTTGATTTTAGTTTAGTGCATGGTGATAGACATGGATCTAGTTTTAGTGTTTAGCATGTAGATAGCCAGTTTTTCTACCACCATTTGTTAAAGAAGCTATCTTTCTTCCAGTGAATGTATTTGGTCCTTTTGTAAAAGTTAAGGTTAGATCTATTTTATTTGCCAGTACCATGCTTATTTTATCGCAGAAGATTTGTAGTATAATTTCAAGTAGAGATGGTGGTACATCCTGCCTTGTCTTTCTTGCTCAGGGTTGCCTTTTCTAATGCTCAATGAAATAATAGAAAACAGAATACAGTATACCACATCGACAAATCTAAAGACAAAAATCACATGATCATCTCAATAGATGCAAAGAAAAAAAAGCTTTTGAGAAAGTCCCATCCTCATTCATGATAAAAACCCTATGGAAAATTTGAATAGACGTTTTTATCTCAATGTGATAAAAGCCATCTGTGACAAACCAACCCCCAACATCATACTAAATGGATAAAAGCTGAAAGATTTCCCTTAAAAGTAAAAGGACAAGACAACAATATCCCCTATCACCACTCCTATTTAATACAGTTCTGGAAGCATTAGCTATAGCAATTAGAGAAGAGAAATGCACTGAGGTTAGGAAACGAAGAAGTGAAATTGCCACTATTCAAAGATGTCATGATACTTTATTAAAAAAACACCCCAAACACTGCACTAAATGACTTGTAGATTTAATAATCAAATTCAGTATCATAGCTGGATAGAAAGTCAGCACTCAAAAATCAGTACTCTTCCTATATATAAATAATAAACTCAGAGGAAAATTAGGGAAACCACACCCTTCATAATCACGTCTAAAAAAATTAAATAGTTACGAACCAGTATAACAAAATAAAATATCTATACAGTGAAAAGCACGGTTCTCTGAAAAGAAGAGATTTTAGAGGATTTTGGAAATGGAATGATTCCTTATTCATGGATAGGAAAAACAAACATGGTAAAAATGGCTATACTTTGAAAACTGTTACATAGATTTATTGCAATGCTGATCAAAATATCATTAATATACCTCACAGATTTAGAGAAAGCATTCCTAAGTTTCACTTGGGACCAGATAATATTAATCACAAACTGGCAATTGATGTTAATGGACTTAACTACTAATATGAAAATATTTCCAGAATTATGTGTGGAGTCACAGTAAGACACAGAAGAATAGTGATATTTAGTTCAAGTTGCTTTGTTTTCACTCATGTTCCTCTCCTTTCCTCACAGCAGTTGTAACTGTAGAAGTGAGGTTCACTGACATCCTTGTTGGTGTTTTTTCCTCAACAAGGGTAGAGCAAAGACTGAATAATTTATGATGAACAGAAGTTTTTTGGTAGATGGTTGTGTAGGTTGAGAACTCTAAGAATCACAAGCTGGCGCATAGCAAGAGTCTCTTTCTCTTTCCATGCCAGAGTGGATGGTTAAAGTGAGGATAAAGGAAAAGGAGAACAAATTAGCTCTTTTAGAATGAACACATTTCTATAGAAAAAGGATTAACTCATTCATGGAGCAGAGTCCTCAGGGCCCAATCCCTTCTTCATATACTCCTAATCCACAGACTGCTGCATTGACTTTTAAGTTATCAATACATATCTTTGAGTAGACTCATCCAAAGCAATGTCCAACATAGCATTAGTGGTTAGAAAACATCTCTAAGAGGGCTAGCCAGATAAGTCAACAGATTAAAGCACCTGCTAAAGCAGACACAGGGACCAGGGTTCAAACCCCAGGGTGCTGTACTGGACCGGCCCCCAGGGCTTGATGAGACAGTGATTGAGACTGGCATGGTGGTGCATGCCTGTAACCTCAGCACTTGAAAGGCTCAAAACAGGAAGATCGCTAATAGTCTGATCTATGTACTGAGACCCTGTAGACCTTGTACTAAATGCATAGAACAAGAAAAAAAACACTAAACAAACAGAATTTGCAAATATTAACCACTCTAACCTATGAAGTAATAGTTACTCAAAGTTAAGTTTGCATGTTTCAGATAAAGACATTTCTAATGTTTTTACAGTAGTCTATATGGAAACTGAAATAACATTTTCACTTGAATAACATTTAAATAATTTTAAATTAAATTTCTTTCTTAATTTCAAAGTAATACAACCATACCTCTTAAAAAAGTTTGCTTTTTACACTTTGAAATTTAAATATGCTTTTGACTATTGTAAGAAAAATCTACTTAGTTTCAAGACAAAATCACCTTCAACATGCATAAAATGAATAAAATGCACTCAATTTGTTATGAAAAACTTAATTTCCCATGGCATGAAAATTTAAAAAGTATGATACTAGGAATAAAAAATACTATCATTTTGATCACTTATTTTCTACAATTATTTGATTTCCTCCAATATATAAACCCCAATTTTTTTTCTTTTTTATATTACTTATTTAAAAAACCATATTTGAAATATTTCTAGACAAAATTGTGTACTGAAATTATCATTCAATTTATAAATGGAGAATGTTGAGCCTAAATGGGAATAATAAACTTCAACACAACTAATACTGAAGAACATTTTAATCATTATCTTAAGAGAATATAGTTCCAGCTTTAGCATTTAAAAACAAATAAGAAAAAAAAAATATTCCTAAGAGTAGTTCTGCTAATTAGCAATTACTTGACTTAACTTGGTTGAAATCCAAAAAATAATCCTCACTACACCAAGTGCTGTATTGGATAAAAGAGTTATGATACTCATCCATAAGCTTCCATATCCTACAATAATAGTACAAGAATGGGTTTTTATTTTTGTTTGACTTGTTAAAATGTGACTATGTTTCTCATCAATGTACTTCCTAGCCTCTAATAATTTTGAGAACTTGAATAAATTCCTTTCTTATGCATGCTCTATCTAAATATCTTAGGATGGATGACATTATGCAGTGTGAGAGAAGCTCACATTTTATGGCTTAATATTCTATTATAGTTCATGGTGGACTCTTTTAAGAAACAAGTTGCTGAATCTTCCAGATCAAGTGCCTTGCACAGCCTTGGTCTCATATTTTGTCAAGAGCTTTGTACAACTGACTAGAAAACTATCTAGCTTTCTCTTTTACTAGAATTTGGTCCTGATTTTGTGGTTTTCCAAGTAAATGGATTAGGGCCTTCCTATTAGATAATTTCCTTGCACCCAAAGCTTCTACACCATCTAACAGTCTGGCAATGAAACAAGACAACACAAACCTGGGATGACACTTTCCTCTTACAACTCACTATCTTGTTAAATTTTAGTTTTATTTTCCTCTTAGATAGTAAGGATGTTGTCAAGAACCATGCTAGTTATTTGAAATACATGGAATTGTGCAGAGAATTGATTACACAGCTACTGGCAGCTGAAAAAAATCAAAAGAATAAATGGAGGACTATTGGGATTAATGACAGTAAAAGGAGTTTAAATCAATGAAGCTGGATAAATGAAGTAAAATAAGACTTATGTTTAGGGAGTTTGAAAGATGTCTCAATCAAGTTTCCCCAGGGGTAGTCTTTCCCTTTGGAGCAATTTTCATCAAAGACATGTCTCATACAGCGTCTAAGTTTGAAGCAGTTTTTCTAGGCATTGTACCTGAAACACAGACATTAGAGGCACCTTGGAGTCACAGTGAGGAGTGTGCTGATGAGTAAACAGAAGCTTTGCTACCAGAAGACCAACCAGACTTGAAGGCCTCCTCACCTCCTCTTATGTATTCAGTGTCAGTGACCGGATGTATCTTCCACAAAAAAAAAAAAAAAAAAAAAGCTATCATTTAAAAGTGCATTTGTTTAAGGTCTTATAAAAGTTGTTATTTTTGCCACAGTGATTTTGTCTCCCAAAAATGCCTGGGCCAGATCTGGAAATCCTGAAAGATGTTTGCATCATATCATAATATGATACATCATGTTCACCATGAAAGACGTTTGACTGCGTGTTAATGTGATCATTAATCACGTAGCCATCATGTGTCTCTTACAGTTCATGGCACTGGATATCTACATGTTTGTGTGACCCCAATTTTTTGCATCTATTTGCTGAGTTTTGCATCTCAGGAGCACCCTGAGGCTAGTTCTCAGATGCAGATGGCTTAGGTACTGGACATTTCTTCTCAAGTTACTGAGATGAGTATAGCTAGTATATTTTGCTGGCTAATTTTAGGATCATGCAAAGAAGGTGGATTCTGGGAACAAAGAGCTTTTCCCCTGTATGCTCCTGCCATCTTTCAGTGCTGCACCAACATGATCATTATCAGATTCTAAAAGTGAGCCAGCTAAATGAACATGCAGAGATGAGGTTTGCAGATTCCCTGGCCTCATATCACAAAACAGTGTAGAGAGTTGGAGAAAGGGCTGAGAGCCAACTAACAGATAACCAACATATTGTGGCAATAGGAACCCTACAAGCAGGGATAACACAGGGATGGTTCACTTAACAATGAAAGAAGCCTAGAATGTCTGCAGTTAGCTTATGGGGTAGATATATGCAGAGAAAATGCTAAGTTTCTCTTTATACAAACTGTATCAGAAAAGATAGGCAAAAATAAGACTTTTCACAACACCTCCCAAGGATTTCATTATAGGCCACTAAGAATGAGCTGATACCTAATCTGAAAAAGTCACTTAGGAATAGTGGGATCCTTACTGGTACCCCCTTATCTCATAAAAATACGATCACTGCCCCATATCCAGAAGTCACCCAGCTCTGCAGACCCCACTCTTCATAGATTTTGTGTCACTCTTTTCTGCAAATCAACTTACTTTTGCTTTGCAGCATTTTAGACAGCTCTTGATCTTTTTAAGGCAGAGAGAAGAGCTAGCCTGGGAAAGCTGAGGGTGGACTGAAGACCCTGCCTTGAGCCCCTAAATTTGGAAGGTCACTTTGGCTTGAGAACCACCACACACCATCAATAAAATCAAGTCTAAGTGAGGGTGAACACTGGACAGGTTGAACATACTGTTCTCGTCTTGTCCCACCCTCCAGAAGTCTTCCCAGCCAAGATTAGTGCAGCTAACACCTAAGGCTATGGCCCTTTCTCTGGGAAATAGGGAACATTTTCTGGGGGTTTGGACCCTCATAAGGCTTCATAAAAGTCTTCAGGAACCTGATGGGGATCAGTACCTCATGCTACTTTTGGAAACAGTCTGTGGAAGCCTGATAGCAAGTCCACTTTGCAACTCTAGGCCCCCACTCACTCAGAGGTTTATTCTCGCTCACTTCTGACCAAGATCAGTTGCCCTCTTTGTACTTCCTGTCAGGGCTTATGCTGTCCTGCCTATGCCAAGAGACTGACACCCCCAGTTTGGCAGAGTGGAGCAGACCATATATACCATGATTCAAAGACTGTTTTCAGGCACCAAAACACAATATTTTTCCAAGCCATCTCCAAATTATATTTCTCAGGGGAGGGTTTGCACCTCTTCATGCAACTATGCTTTGACATACAGGATTGCCCCTTGTTACTGTCCTGTGAAGGAATATATGGGCGATTCACGTTTGATCCTAGCTAAGTCCAGATCACCTTCTTACATTTACCTACCTTGATTTTTGTCACCTCATCTTTTCCAATGAGGTGCCCGAGAACCTTAGAAAGGAATGGGGATTTGTGAGGACACAGTGCAGGAAGGGAACTCTCTTTCTATTATATGGATTTTGACTTCTTAATATGAAATCTCTACAGGAGGCCCAAGAGGGGATTGCTCAGCATACCCCTGAGATAGACCATTTGTATACTGATTTTTCTCTCCAGTCTCTAAGTCTGATTTAGACTGATTTTTCCCTCAGTCTCTTTGAGACTTAGCCTTTATGGACATCCTTGACCTTGAAAGGAGAGGGCCTTTCGAGAACTTTAGGCTTTTGAGGAGTGGAAAAGCACTGATACTGGAGATGGAAGCTGATGCGCCAAGGTCTAGGACAATGAGCAGACACAAGCTCAGGCTGCAGCTCTAAGCCATACACAGCTAGGTCTTTGTAATTTCCTTTTCTTCCTTTCTCCTCAGATGGGCGCCAGATCCTCTACCACCTCACTTTCTTCATTCCTCGACAGCCTTCTCAAACACTGGAGAGAATTAGATTCCCAAACTTAAAGAAAAAATTGCCCTAATTTTTTTATTATATTGAATTTTGTCCTCAATATGCCCTAAATGACAAAAAAAAAAAAAAAACACATGTGGTTGTGGGTGTCCCTTTCATTTTAACACCATGCTTCAGTTGGAACTATTTTGTAAGAGGGAAGAAAAATGGAGTGAAAGCCCTATGGCAAGTCTTCCCCACCTCGAGTACCATCCCAAGTGGGCGTCTCACTGCTCTCCTGGCACCTCTCTGTTGGTGGCATTACAATCTTCCCCTTCCCAGGGATCAAGAAAGAAAGAGAAAAATATACAGCTTGAGAAAAGGAAGAAATTTGGGCTCATAAGACCTCAAAAAATAGGACTCCCTCCCCCTTCATTCTAAGCATGGCCCTACAGCACTGCCATACAAGTGACTGTCCCTTCCACTCGAACCTGAGAGTGAAACAAAAACAGGCCCTCTTATTTACTCAAAATTGGGGAAAATCAAATGAGATCTGAAGTTTCAGAAATGACTCAGATGGATATATAAAAGCAGGGAAACTTCTCTGTTTAAGTTAACCTAGGGTGATGTCATGTTTCTCTTTGGTGAAATACTTTGCAATAGAGGGGAAAAAGAGTTTTAGGGGCCACCATTAGGTCTAGAAATGTGAGAATGGAGGAGAGCAGAGGCAATGTGCCTGCCCCCCCAGGTCTCCAGAACACCTCCTAGGCAACAGGCCCATTTACACTTATTCTAGTACATTAAAAGTGACTAAAGAGAGGAAAACATAAGTCTCTCAACCATGCAAAAATATATCAAATTTACAAAAAAAAAAAAAAAAAAAGAAACAAAGAAAAGAAACATCTCCACATCTCAGTGTTTTTCCATGAGTAAATAATTCTGTGACTAAACAGATGTTTAGAAACCCAGGCAGTGCCATCAGGGATGTTCTCATAAAGGATAAATTTTGGAGGCAGCCACTGATATCCACCAAAGCCTTTTAAATCTGGTTGCAAGGGCCAGCCATATAGCTCAGTGGATTAAAGCACCTGCAAGCAGGCACAGGGGCCAGGGCTCCCAACCTGGGCCTGCTGTGCCAGCCCTGCCCCCGGGGGTGCACGGAGATGGCAAATGAGATGGGGCATGGTAGTGCGCACCTGTAATTCCAGCTCTTGGAAGGCTGTAAACAGGCAGACCACTATGAGTACAATCTAGTAGTGAGACCCTGCACCCTGGAGACCCTTCCCTAACTACAAAAAAGAAAAAGAAAAAGAAAAGAAAAACTAGTTGCAGATGTAGAAAAAAAAAATCACCTGGAATTAGATTGCTATTTCAAAGAGGCAGCTAAGGTCTTCTGCAGCAGAGATAGGCAGATTAGACAGAAAAGAGGGAAAGATAGTGCCTGCTCTATGAACTAGATCATAAAGGACCCCTGTTCTGTCACTGTCAAAAATCTAGGCATTTTAAGAAAGAATGTTCCCATTTGAAAGGGGCTTGATGTGAGCCTCCAATAGGTTTGTCCTACCTGTCAGAGAAATCACTGGAAGAAACAATGCCCACTCCACCTGCAGGGACACTCCCAACGAGGGTCTCCAGGTCTCACCATTCAGGCTCCCCAGGCCCCATCCAAACTATAGAGTCTTGGGTTGATTTGATAGTGAGAGAAGTCCATCATTTTTCTTATAAATATAAATGCTGACTTTTTGGTCCTTGCTTTCTCCCTTGGGTGAATCCAGGGTATATCAGGCCACCCAGTGGAGAGGTTCTGTCCCCAGCCTGTGGCTGATATCTTGGGGTGATCGACACCTTGCTAATCCCTTCATGAGAGACCTCAGCCCAATTACATTGGTGCCTCAGTTAACAAACTTAATTCTTTCCATGATTGTGGTCTCAATTCAATGATTAGTCTCACTGTTGACCTTATGGAGAATTTGATTTGGCTTTCTTCCAATTTAGTTTGTGACCAGAATTGTGAACTGAATTAAGTTTATGAAATGAAGTATCAGTGTATTAGGAAGAGATTTGTTGTCAAAAGCTAATGCTTAAATCCTTATTCCAGGACATAGTCTTTAGAGCTGTTATCCCTTCAAGGATTACAGATGGATCCAGCTGTGTGGACAGGGGAACACACAGTGGGGCAGTATCTAAAGACATACTTGACCTCGTTCATCTTGAGGATCCCATACACTCTTTTTTTTTTTATTTTTATTTATGACATTTATTTATTGTGTGTGTGTGTGGCCAGCTCAGCCCACCAGGGGGCGGTTCTGGCTGGCATGTGGTGCTGGGGATCAAACCGCGGTCCCTGTGCTTTGCCAAGCTTGTTTCAAGTAGGTGCTTTAGACCACTGAGCCATCTCTCCAGCCCAAAATAAGAGGACTTTTCTCTTTTTTTTTTTTTTTTCGGAACCGAGGATTGAACTCAGACCCTTGCGCTTGCCAGGGAAGCGCTTATTCCACTGAGCCATCTCCCCAGCCCCCCACACACTCTTATCAAAAGCTATTTACCCCTCATCTAGAGGTTAAAGAAGGGCTGGGACACATCATTCAGAAATTGCTGCAACAGAGACTCCTTTGGGAAACTGTCAGCCCCTATAAGAGACAGATTAAATTAACTTTTTAATCCCATTATTGGGATTAAAGTAAAAAAAAAATACCAAACAAGTGAAGTCTGCAGAGTTCTCAATGTCTCATGCTGCACCTATATAAATACTTCATAATAAGTTGAAACTTGAACCAATATATTCTTAGACAAGCAAAAAAAGAAAAAAGAAAAAGAAAAAAAAGCTACAGGATCAAGAGGACATGGACCCCCTCATTTTCTCAGATCTTTGTCCAAATAAAAAGTTGCCTCTTCTCTGCCATCATCTAACCCTCCCTCTCCTGGGACCACTGGTTGCCACTCTTCTGCCACAAATGTTTGGATTCTGCCTTCTGAGCTGCACCGCTTTTTATCTCAGACTACATCAGTGCTATCAACGTGCAGATGGCCCATCAGATGGAGCCATCAATGAGGCTTTCTTCAGATTTCTACCAAACACCTTTGGATCAAGCCTTCAGGAATCATTTCATTCCCTTACATTGCCACCCTCTCAGCCTGAGGCAGCCAAAGCAGTCGTGACTCTTACTCCACAATAGTGAGATGCTATGCTCAAAAAGGAGAATGTAGAGATAGTGCCATAACAGGCAGGGATAATGTAGGGATGGTGCTCTTAAAAAGTTAACTTAATCTGTCTGTGTTAGAAGTGTGTGTCTAGAAGTCACCCCAAAACCTCATGCATTCATGAGAAGGGGCTTTTCAGAGGTGTCTGAATCTAGAACTTGTGAAGGACTCATACTCCAAGGCTCTACTGAGATAAAGGTGTGAGTGTTAAAAATGCCCTGAGAGACAGAAAGAGACTTGTCTTTTCCCTCCCTTGCTCGTTGACTTTGGTGTCTTTTGACTGCCATGAACTGTTGCCCCTTTTTTATGGGCCACCCTGCCTTGGAGCCAGCCAACCATGGACTGGAACCTTGACAAACTGGGAGCTAAAGAAACCTTTCCATCTGGGCTGAGATGGCCCCAGAATCTCATTGTCCCTTAAAACAAAACTGCTGCCCCATATTCAGCTGTCACTCATCTCTGGGGATCCCAATCCTCATAGTGGATTTGAAACACTTTCTTCTTCTGTAAATAGACGGACTTTTGTTTTGTGGCATTTTGAACTCTTCTTCCTCATTCTAACAGAGGGAGAGAGAAAAGAGAAAGAGAGAGAAAGAGAGACAGAGAAACACACAGAGACAGACACACAGAGACAGAGGCAGCGAGAGAGAGAGAGAGAGAGAGA
>NW_004524691.1:9514993-9520396 GCF_000260255.1 Octodon degus | reverse complement strand
ACGAATTGTGATATTGCGGAAACACAGATATGTGAATGATCAATAAAGTTTGCAATGTAACCTGAGGGGGGAAAAAAAAGAAAAGAAATAAAGCCATGCTGTTAAGTTAAAAAAGAAAAAAAAAACAATGGTTATTAAATTGCATATTGTGACCTTCAAAGTAGTTGTTCAGATTGTCAGGTACTAGTAATCAAAATTGGTAACACAATATAAGAACTAACTGTTCCTTTCAATGAACTAATAGATATTAGAACTACAATTTTCTTAGTTGTTGTTGTTGTGTGTGTGTGTGTCCATATTTAATTTTATACTTTCCTTCTTTTCTCTTTTCCCCAATGCAAATTTTTCTTTCTTTTTGAGCAGTTTCTTCTTAAATTCTCTTTTTTCTTTTCAAAATTTATAAACTCTGAAGGACAGAATTCAGAGTTATTATCTTCCTGCATCTCAGATAATTAAATTGAAATATAATTCCTGGTGTTTGGTCCTGAAAAAAGCTTGTGATTTAATTTATTCTGGTAACACTTGAGTCTTTTAGAATGAGCTCCAGGTTTTCTAATGACTAGTTCCTGAGCATCATGATTATGAATTTCTGGATGGTCTTGTATAGTGACAAAAACAACTGGATTTCCTCTTCCTCTTTCCTCAAATTTTCTTATTTTTTCAATTCTAAATTGAGACATAAAAACAACAACAACATAAGAGGAAAAAAAGAAAAAAAAAAGGCATTATAATCCTGAATGGACATTGAATCTAAAAGTGAACCTTGATTTAGTAAAATAATGTTCTTTGGCCTATTAGTACAGTTTTCAATCTGCATATATGTGAAGTCAATTCATGAGGACATATAGGCTAAATAAATGAATCAGATGCTGGGAAAATCAAAGCAGAACAGCTGAAGCAAAGAAGGGAATCAAAATGTGTTATGTACCTGTACCAGCCTCTTACAGTGAATGCAATCATTATGTACTGCAAACCTGTTCTAATAAAAGATAAAACAAACACAGTTCACTTGTTCCTTTCTTTTTTACAGTACAATTTAGACACAGAACATTGGGTGAAAAGACAGTAAGCTTCAAAGCTCTTACATTCTCTACTTGTGACCAATTTAATGTCTAGATATTACCCAAACTACAGTAGAACTAAATGTACAGCTCATCAGAAGCTGAAAATTTACTTTGCTGGCAACATTTCTTTTGTCAGATTTGCCATTATTCTCTGCCTCTAACTGTCTCCTATAATCTCTTCAAATCTCTCCTCTGATAATGAATCTTTATTTTAAAACTACCAAACATGCGGATTTAAATCAATTATCAAACATAGATTAGACTTACTGATGCCTCTAAAAATGTTTGTTTTATTTAATTCTTTTAAACTATGTAAAGACATGTCACTAACTGTGGGTAATAACTGTCAGTTTCTGTTATGCATTTTTATGGCTTGGATGGGAAATGGTCCCCAACGATGCATACGAAGAAGGCTCCTGCTTGGTGTTCAGAGGTGACTGTATTAGGAGGGCTCTAACTTCGTCAGTGACTAAGCTATTGTTCAAGTCAGAGTTCCTTGACATTGTTAAGAAGTAATGGAATTGGAAGTGGGGCCTGCTTAAGGAAGGAAACGTGGAGTGTAACTTTGTGGGCTTTCTCTGGCCTCTGACTCCCTTTTCTATGGTTCTTTCCTTTTCTCTCTGATTCTGGACACCTCACATTAAAATCTTCCCTCTGCAACCTCTGCTGCCATGATATTTTTGCTCAACAGCAGACCTATCCATTGGTCTATCTTCAGAAGCCTCTGAAACCAAGAGCCAGAAAGACGCTTTCCCCGTTTAAGATGTTTTGCCACACTGGTGTTGAAATCTAACAGACACATGCATATGGCATAGCTCTTTCCTACCCTCAAGAAATTAAAAGTAAGCCAGTGATGGTGGGTATTGTGGCACATCATAAAACCAATAGACACTGAATCCAAAGGGACATTTTGGAGTGCTTTATTAGTTGAGCTCAGTGGCAACTCTCTCCTTAGAAAACTGACAAGAATGTGCAGCTAGCTGGAGTGGCACAGAGTTTTAAAGGGAAAAACCACAAGAGTAGTGGGAGCAGGGGGACGTTTTGCAGAGTTAGTCATGACCAAGGATTAACTCTTTGTTTCCATGGATGAGGTCACATTTTGCAAACCCTACAGGAATATGTCCTTATTTGACTTAGGCATTGTTTTTGTTCCAGTGGTTGGAAGGACATCTGATGACAGTTCAACCCATTTCCAGGCATTCTGTTTGTTTCCATAATCGGAAGGACAGTTTAACTCATTTTGCAGAATGTTGAGGAACATTTCTTTATCTTCTCTCAAAATGCTGAGAAACACTTTCTTATTTGCACAAACAGTCACATTTTGCAGTTAAGTATGGGTGGGAGTTTACAAAAGAGATCCAGGTTTTACAAAACAGAAGTTTCAAAGTTTGTTACAAAAGGCAGTTGATTAAGCCCAGTTTACAACAGGTAATATATGCTATATCTTTGTATAAAGGTCAAAAATTGCTTCCTATGAACATATTACAAATTCGAAGTACATTTGTTCAGTTAACACACCTTGGTCTAACCTGGTTATACTGCAACCAGAAACATGGACAAAAAGAACTGAGCTGGAGTTCTTTGTATATTGCTAAAATACAGAACCATATGTGGTGATTTGGATCAATACAGGATTTTGAGATTTCTCTTAGCTTTCTTAGAATAAGTTGACATTGCACTGAAGTTTGGTGTGTGCCCATCTGTGACTCCTGGGCATGCTCTGCTTTCTCTCTCTTAACAATTATGGAATTGTCTCTCTTTTCTTGTATCAAAGGCTCAATTTATTTGTGGTTATATTTATTTCTTGATCTCCTCAGTTTTCAAGATTGAAACAGATCTCTAGTTTCTCTTAAATTTCACTTGTAGGTTTCAAAATTGTTGTGTTTAAAACTTGACTCATGGTCTTGCTTCCAAGTCTTTTCCTGCAGCCAATGTTGAAACTTGAATAAAGTGCTCTATTATCCATGTAGAAAATGTATTTACCCTTACATCTCAAGAATGCATATTCTTTGAAAACACTACCTTCCCCATCTCGGTACCCCTCTAATCAGCTTCCATGCCTTTGTAATCTCAGTTCTGCTCTCTTCACTTTGATGAGGACTCTTAAGTACAAAGATCTATATTTCTCCCTTCATCTTTGCAAACTCTGCTGTAGCTTGGAGGATATGATGATCATCCCCCCACACAAGGACACCCACCCACCTGTACTTCTCCTGCACATGTCTCTTCCTTCCTTGACTCTTCTCTGATTCTCTCCAGGAGATCAACCAGTATAACCCTTGAACAGAACATCCAGTGTTTGTTTGTTATTGGTACCTATTCTTCAGTTCCAGCCGAACGCTTATTCTTCTGAGTCTTGCATTACGGATTTCTCCATAGGACTCCTCATCCTTTAACAGTGCATATTTCCATCATGTACTGACAATTGCATGTTTGTTTCTACTTTCACTGCTTAAAAATGTATTTAATGTGCCTACCTGGAAAGATTATTGGCAATGTGGGAAAAAGTCCTTGTCCACCAAATCCATCACATTTCAAATAGCTATTAGTATGTACGACACATGATAGACAATAGAGTTAATTATGTCACTAATCCACATATGGATACAATATGCTTATACCTTTCTACATATATTAACTGAAAAATAATAGAAACAATGTACAAATGAAGTTCTGAAAAACTTGTAAGAAACCTGATAGGACTATATTTTATCAAACTCTGTACAGATTTAATTCAAAGACATAGTTTTCACTTGGCTATGTAGACCCCATTTTGAATTTCATTTTTTTTTATTTTTAGGGAAGGGTCTACAGGGTGTTCAGGGTCTCACTAATAGATCTGACTCATAGTGATTCTCCTGTTTATAGCCTCCCAGTCTACATTCCTACCAGCAGTGGAAAAGGGTTCCTTTTTCCCCATATCCTTTCCAACATTTGTTGATGGGTGATTTCTTTATGATAGCAATTCTTTCTGGGGTGAAATGATATCTTAAAGTGGTTTTAATTTGCATTTCACGAATGGCTAGTGATGTGGAGTATTTCTTCATATACTTATTCACTTCTTTAATTTCATCCTCTGAGAAGCGTGTGTTCATCTCGGCTGCCCATTTCTGGATTGAGTCTTTAAATTTGGGGCTCTACCGTTTTTTAGTTCTTTACAATTCCAAGGAGCAGACCTATGTCTGAGTACTTATTTGTCATGATTTTTTCCAAATTTGTGGGTTGCCTTTCCACTTTGTTGTTAATTTCTTTTGACATGAAAAAATTTCTTAGTAAGAGCAGGTCCCACTTGTTAATTCCTTCAGCTGTTTCCTGTGCGATTTGATTTCTGTTCATGAAGTCTTTGGCTACCCCTGTGTCTTCAAGAGTTCTTCCGACTTTCTCTTACAGGAGATTTAGTGTCTCTGCTTTAATGTTTAGATCTTTAATCCATTTTGACTTTAGTTTAGTGCATGGTGATAGACCTGGGTCAAGTCTGGTTTTTGGCATGTAGAGAGTCAGTTTTTCCAGCACTATTTGTTAAAGAGGCTATCTTTCTTTCAGTGAGTACATTTGACCTCTTTGTCAAAGATAAGGTGGCTCAGTGTCTTCGTAAGGGCTTCAGCATCTTCTAATCTATTCCGTTGATCCTGAGGTCTATTTTGTTTGCCAGTACCATGCTAATTTTATCACAGTAGTCTTGTAGTATAATTTCAAGTCAGGAATTGTAATGCCTCCTGCCTTGTCTTTATTGCCCAGGATTGCCTTTGTTATTCTAGGTCTTTTCTGGTTCTAGATAAATTTTAGGAATGATTTCTCTAGCTCTGTGAGGTATGTTGGTGGTAGTCTGATAAGGATTGCTTTAAATCTATACAGCAATTTTGGGAATATGGCCATCTTCACAATGTTGGTTCTTCTTATCCAGGAACATGGAATATATTTCCATTTTCTGAAATCCTCTACAATCTCTTTTTTCAGAGTACTGCCATTTTCCTTGAAAAGATTTTTGACTTCTTTAGTTAGATTAAATCCAAGGTATTTCATTTTCCTCAGTGCTATTGTAAAAGGTATTGTTTCTATAATTTCCCTATCAGTGTGTTTGTTGTCTGAGTAGAGGAATGCAACTGACTTTTGGGTATTGATTTTATAACCTGCTATGCTACTGAATTTCTGTATTAATTCTAGTAGCTTCTTGGTGGAGTTTTTTGGTCTTCCAAGTAAAGTATCATGTCATGTGCAAATAAAAATAATTTAACTTCTTTACCTATTCTTATTCCTTTTATTTCTTTCTCTTGTCTAATGGCTGTAGCTAATGATTCCAGAACTATATTGAATAGGAGTGGTGATAGAGGATATCCTT
>NW_004524691.1:9512717-9514893 GCF_000260255.1 Octodon degus | reverse complement strand
AGACAGACAGACAGACAGAGAGACACAAAGAGACAGAGACAGAGAGAGAGGGAGGTAGAGACAGAGAGAGAAATCCAGGAAAGCAAGAGCGTCCCTCATAGCCTCATAGCATACGGTATTATCGTCTATATGCACAGGTGATATGTAAATAACTGATACTCTTTAAAAATGTAGTAAAGTCTTCAGTGTATTAGGCATAAAATTCAAACTTGATGACTGTGTACAAAATTTTGACTTATATTTTTCTTAACTATTTCTTCCTTCTTATGGTTTAGATTTAAAATGTTCCCCAACTGCCTCTTGTGTTTGCAAGACGGCTGGATCCCGGGACGTCTGCTGAAGCATGAGGTAGTTAAATAAGGCCTAGTGGGAAAGGCCAGTGCACTTTGGGTGGGTGACCTGGATGTGTGGATTCTGCCCTCCACTCCTCCATCTTCTCTGCGCTTCCTGCCTACCATGGGTAGAGCAGAATTTCTTAGCTTTGCTTTCCGCTATGCTCTTTTTGATGTGATCATGAACTAAACTTGGAGCTAAAATAGACCTGCCTTCTTTTAAGTTGTGCATACCAGGGTTTGGGAAATGGCTAAGACAATGATAAAGGAATACGCTTTGTCTTTTACACTACTCTTATTCAGGAAACATTTACTAACGTTCAAATGCACCTGGGTAATAGTATATCAAAGATCATTAAAGAATAAAGAGTTAAAAAGATCATTTAAAAATAGCTCAATGATAATTTATAATTTTTACAAGATCATATTCACCACAGAATTTTTTTTTTCATTTTAAAATTTCAGAATATTCATTATACATTGTCTTAGGTATACTTCATAAAATTAATTGAGCTTTTTTATGATATGTATTTGGCACAGAATCTTACTATGTAGCTTGGACTTGTAGTGATTCTCTGTTTTCAGCCTCCCCAGCTCTGGGATTACGAGTGTACCACCATGCTCCACCTTGGTGGTCAGCTTGGTGCCCCCAGTGCAGGGCCAGCATGGCATGCTGTACTAAGGATGGAATCCAGGTCCTTGTGCTCGCCAGGCTAGCACTTACATGGATGCTAGCTCTTTAGCCAATTGAGCTTGTTTTTAATCTAATTTCATGCATGTGTGTTGAAATACTTTCAAAATAATCTTGTATTTTAAAGAATCTCTGTTGTAATATACATTGTAGTAATTTTTTAAGTACCTCTAAGAAAATTTTGGAAACCTTTAAAATGTTAGATAACCATTTCTATTGCTTTGAAGGAGCAGAGATATTGTTTATTTTTGCTTCTTCAGTTGATAATATTATAGTTTCTCATCCCAGTGCCTTCAGAAGTCAGTGCTGCTTCATTATTCATACCCAGCAGTGTTTCACCAGATTAGCCATTTAAGAAAAACAGAATAGATTTTTATAAATATTCCAAGCAATTTGATTACACTCAAGAAAAACTCATAAAAGTTAAGAATTATAAGTTTTTGCTGCCATCTTCTGATGAAAATATTTTATGAAGTAAATAAATATTTTAGAAACTATTCAAAGAAAATCCTTATAAAACATTTTACTGAAGTTTGGGGTTAGCATGTGGGAGGAACAAAGAGAAAGGACTAATGTTTGTACCACACCTGCAATATATTTACTGCTACAATTCTTTAAACAACTTACTTCCATGGTATCTTTTACTTTCGGCTTCTTTGTTTGCTTGCTTTGAGATAGAGTCCTACTCGTCTCGAACTCACTGTGGAGTGTAAATTGTCTTTGAACTCCTACTAATCCTGGCTCAAACTCTCAAAAGTCTAAAGTACAATTCTATGCCACTACACCTGGCACATTTTAAAAACTACTTCTCAACAAATGTCTTCATATTCCCTGTGATATGCTGAAACATGAGTAATTGGAGCTATTTAGATATGCTTTCAAATAGGAAAATTTATATGTTACAACAAAAGATTTATAATTTTATTTATTGAGGTGTTTTAACCTTCACGATCATTAAATTTATTTCATATGAATACAATAACCTTCATACTTACTGATCTTGTATTTAATCACAATACCTTTTATTTTAAAGAGAGAAAGAAAAAAATTAAAATGATACAGAATTTTAAACCTAGACGAGAGTAAATTAACAATGGTTATTAGAGACCCAGTCCTAGCCCAGGTCCGGTGAGTGTGTGGAGAGTTTCCTGCT
>NW_004524691.1:9500863-9511869 GCF_000260255.1 Octodon degus | reverse complement strand
TTTCATCTGTGACCCATTGGTTGCTGAGTAGGGTGTCATTTAATTTCCATGTATTTAAGGGTTTTTTCTGGTTTCTTTTGTCACTTTTTTCCAGTTTCATTGTACTGTGATCAGATAATGTGCATGGGATAATTTCTGTTTTCTTGCATAGACTTAAGCATGACCTATGGACCAGTATGTGGTCTATTTTAGAAAATGACCCATGTGAAGCTGAGAAAAATGTGTATTCTGCTTTGTTTGGTTGGAACACTCTGTATATATAGATCAAGTCCATTTGTTTCAAACTCTGGTTCAGTTCTGTTATTTCTTTGCTAAGTTTTTGTCTAGTTGACATATCATTTGGGGATAAGGGGGTGTTAAGCTCTCCTGTTAAAATTGTGGTATTGCATATTAGATTTTTTTGGCCATTAATATTTGCTTTATGTAGTTGGGAGTTTCCATGTTTGGTGCCTACATATTTATGAGTGTTATCTCTTCCTCTTGTATTTTTCCCCTGATCCGTATATAGTGGCCTTCTTTATTTCACTTGATCATTGTTGGTTTGAAGTTGAGACTGTCTGAGAATAGGATTGCTACTCTTGCTTTTTTTTGAAGTGCTGGGGCATATTGTATTGTGTTCCATCCTTTGACTTTCAGCCTATGAACATCTTTATGAGTTAAATGTGTTTCTTCTATACAGCATATTGTTGGATTTTCTTTCCTAATCCACCATGCCAGTCTATTTCTCTTAATTGGTGAATTGAGTCCATTTACATTGATGGTTAGAGTTGAGATGTGTTGATTTACAATTGACAGGTTATTTACCTGTTGTCGTTTACTGTTTTTTCTCCTGTGTTCAATTGCTTGCTCTATTTAGTTGGTTGCTTCTGATCTTATTCATGGAGCTTTGATCATTTTGGTCCTTCTCTAGAACATCTTTCAGTAGCCTTTGTAGGGTTTGCTTTGTCATCATGAAATTTGTTAGCTGTTCTTTGTCATGAAAGTATTTCACTTCTCCATCAGACTTGAAAGAGAATTTTTCAGGGTATAGTAATCTGGGCTGGCATTTGTTTTCATAGAGGACTTGAAGTACTCTGTTCCATGCTCTTCTCGCCTGCATGGTTTGTGAAGAGAAGTCGGCCGTAATTCTGATGGGTTTTCTTTTGAATATGATCTGCTTCTTTTCTCTAGCGGCTTTCAGTAGATTATTCTTGTGCTGAATTTCTGGGATCTTGACTATTATATGTCTCGCTGTGTCTTTAATTGTGTTGAGGTTCCTTGGCGTTCAGTATGCTTCAGTTAACTGAATGTCAGATTGCTCATATTTGGGAAGTTTTCTGCTATTACTTCTGCCCATATTTTTTAAATGTCATTTGTGTTTACTCCTTCTTTCTCATTGATGCCTATTAGTCTCACATTGTTCATCTTTGCATCATCTTGCAGGTGATGGATTATTCTTTCTTGCATCTTAGTTATTTTTAAGAGATCCTTTCTTACCTTTTCACTAGCTGCACCAGCATCTTCAAGATCTGAAACTCTGTCTTCACTTTCACTTAAACAGTTTTGCAAGCTTGTGATTAAGATTTTAATTTCCTCTAGATCTCTTTGACTCTGCTTCATGTAATCTACTTCTTTCCTCTATGGCTCATTCAAGTCATCCATCATTTTTCTGATCTCCTCTATTTTTTTTCAATCAATGTCTTCTTTAGAAGCAGTTATAAATTCTTTTACTGCAGTGTTTTTTTTTTTAAGATTCCATTTCCTCCCTATGTTTCTGTAGTTGATTCTTTACTTCACATAGTATAAGTTCTGAGAATTGTTTTTTTATTTCAGAAAAGAATTGCACTCTGAGTTCCTCCATAACTTTCTGCTGTTGTTTATTTACTATCAACGCTATTAATTTGTACATTTGAGCTGAGCTAGTAGAAAAGTATTCCACTCTGAGTTCCTCTATGACTTTCTGTTGTTGCTTATTTACTATTGACGCTATTAATTCAGACATTTGAGCCGAGCTGCACTTGTTCTGGGTGGACATGGTGTTTCCTCCATATGTTTCTGCATTTGATTCTTTAATGCAGTTGTTATTAATTCAGGGATTTCTTTTTTTTTTTTTTTCAATCTGTGTTCTTCTATACCTTTCTGTAGCTGTTTCTTTGTTTCAGAAGCCATTGATTCTTTGATTTCTGCTGTGTGATTCTCAATTTGTTCTGTGTTAGTGTCCTCTGCACTTGTTATGGGTGGGCTTGGGTTCTGAGATTGCGTTTTGTTCCTTCTTGTCATTTTGTGTAGCACTGTCTTCTGATCTTTGTTGTAGATCTTTGCTGCAGTTATAACCTTAGCACCTACTGAAGTTTAGGTACAGATCTACAAAGTTTGGATTTATCCAGCTGTTCCTGGTTTGGCTCTGGCTGCTGTGCTCAGCTCTTTCCTGTTGCTGCCCTTGGGGGTGACCCTGTTGTGCCTCTCTGGCAAGATGTTCTGTTCCTGGACTAGCTGGGTGGTTCTGTCCCCTACACTTTCAGCAGGGATTGCAGCTGCAGGGTTTCACACAGGCCTGTATGCCACACCTGAGATGAATCTGGAGGCGACTAGGTAGATTAAGGGGAGAGGCAGCTCTCCCACACACTCACCAGGCCTAGGCTAGGACTGGGCCTGGAGGTTCCTAGAATGTGGCAGAAATTCCTACTGGGCGGGCGGGGTTGGGGAGGTGCTACGGAGTGGTGGGAGGCATCCCAAGGTGGTGGAAAATTGTCACACCCATGGTGAGCCTGGGATGGGACCAGTAGGTCCTGCCAGTGCAGTGTAGCTGAAAGCTCTCCCACACACTCACCGGCACTACTTACCATTTCTTATCTTCACAAGCCATTAAAAGAGTTAAAAACTGTCTTAGCAAGTTTGAAATTAAGTGTTGATATGTGATTTGTTCTTTAGATGTTACTATTTTCGATAATTGTTCTCTCCTTGAAAGGGACTGGTAGGATCTGAACACATGCTGAGTAAATACCTGTACAGTGAATCACAGGCAAAGCATAGAGAGAAGGCACTCAGTGAAGAGATCTCTGCTCTAGGGCATTGTTCTCTAGCCCAACTGGTCTTACAATGTGCAACACAATGCACAAGTGTCATGAGGAAGCAAGGCAAAAAAAATCTTCCAAAAATTCATTACTCATCAGAATCTGATCTCACAGGCACTGAAGGAGATACATTTTCAGAAAAAAAAAATTAGAAAAACAAAATAACTGAAATCATTTTTAAATACTAAAGACATATAATCAGCTGAAAGCAGCAGGTGCTAAAATGTTCAGAACTTTAATTACCAACCATAGTTTTGTAAAAAAAGAACTGTTTCTTTATAAGGTAAATCTTGATAACTTGCTCTTCTTTAAGTACACATTGACAAGTATCGACCCTTTAATTTTGCACATAAATTTCAAAAAATGGCTTTAAAATTTCCATAGACAATCTGCAAGACTTTGCAGTTTTAAAAACTGGAATCTTCTAATCTTTGAACCCAAGTCTTCTACCATTCCTTTGTTTTAGTCACTTTATAATTTTTAAAATAACATTCAATAATTATTTTATAGACATTTTACACATATTTAATTCTTAAATATTCAATGCTTAACTATATTTAATTAAATATTAAATGCTATGTTCAACACATTTACTGATTTTATAATTTGTGTCCTGAATTCCCTTATTAATTTTGGTGACCTATATGTGGGATATTTTAAATGATCTACATATGTACATATGTACATGTGTTTGTAACACAGTATACACATAACTCACCCAATAACTTAAAATGTATTAGGTTGTTGGGTCTGTCATAATTAACTGTGATCCATTAAGTGGGTAAAGCAACAGAAATTTGCTTTCATTATATTTGGATAAAACTACTTATAGTAAATAGAAACTAATTTTTGATAAATCAATTCTGCATTTACTAAACAATCATTTTTTTATTTCTGTTGTCATATAACAGATTTTTTTTCTGATGTCCAACAGCCATACATTTTTACAATAACATCAAATTTATGATTCTTACTTTTTGTTTTATATTTGTTGAGTTTTTCAAAAAAAATATATTTGGGGAGACTTTTTCTCCATGTATACGAATATTATTGTCTAATACAGGAGGAAAAATCATTTTCATTTGGAGTTTCCCAAATATATATTGCACACATTTATTTCTTAATAAGTTTCTCAATAAGTTTAGTTTTCTGAAGCTTATTTCATTTAATTTTCTTTTAAAAGATTCATCAGTACAGTGTTCTGGGCCTGGTTGTATGTATAACAGGGAGATAGGAGAGAACTCTGGGGATTTAATTCCTTTTCTAAGTACGATGTCACCTACATGTTCTATTGATTCTTAAGTTAATTTTAATATGTTATATTTCTAGGAATTTACATATGGTACCAGAAGTCTAACTTAAGACCTTGTGCTGACCAGGCAAGCACTGATGTTGCTGAGTTATCTCCATGGCTAGGAATTTATTAATTTCACCCAAATTATCAAAAGTATTGGTTTAACTTTTCTACAACATATTAGTATTATAATGTCTCTTTTCTCAGTCTTGTATGCTTTATATTTGTTTCTGCTTTGCTAAGCAATTTCACTATGTGCTTGCTTGTTAATTTAAATAATCTCTGGCCTTTGTGTGGGTGGAGTGGTGGCGAGGAGCTGTTGCTGTCAGAATCTGAAGGGGCAGTGGCAGGAGGAAGAGTAAGAAGAGATCCTTCCCAAATCACAGCCCGTCTCCCTGCCTGAAGAACTGAGTTGAGTGCGATTATCATGGCATAAACTGGAGCGCTGGTGTCACATGCCTTTCTTTGCTAAAACTGTCACAGGACATTTTGTTTGGATTGGCATTAGAAACCACAACAGTAGACCAGTTTACTGGTCACCAAGATCACAGGTGTTGTAGAAACTGCCAAAGTTTACCAACTGGGTGGCACCAGAATGAACAAAGGACCACAGATAGAGCATGGCAGTGACCAATGAGTATCCGGCCTGGAGTTAATGAAATTAATAAAAATGAATTATCTATTAAAGAAGCTCTTAATTGCAAATTCAATGATCAGGACATCAAAGAGATTGTGAAAGAGAAAGAAAGGTGCAGATAAGCTCCACCCAACTATGCTATGAAGCAAACTCAGCTGCTGAAGGAAAAGGCCATGCCAGAGGACCTGGGAGATCAGGACAAGGCCAAGCAAACCCAAGACCAGCTCAATGGGCTAGAGGAGCATGGAGAGGCCCTGGACGGCCAGGGGACTAAGAACATATCTGCCATCAGCTACATCAACCAGCGAAATCAGGAATGGAATGTCATGAAGTCTGAGAAGGCCCTGGTGGCTGAAAGTCACAACATAAAAAACCATCAGATGGACCCCTGTGTATGCCCACGGGTTCCCAGCTTACCTCTTTCCATTTGATCTGTCTTTTTGTGCTGGGGCAGCAGCAGAACTGGGAAGAGACTCCACAAACTGCTAGTCCTTTGCTGTATAGACTTCTGGCTGAACCACCTCCACCAACTTCAGGCCCGCCCAGGGTGGATCTGAGCTCTTGTGGGCTTTGTCATGTCTTTAGATTTGTGTTTGCCTTTCTTTTTTTTTCTTTTTTAACCAGCACAGTTCCTTGGCTACCCTGCACTCATTCAGTATTACCACAGAGCTGGGATCCTTGCTGAGCCCTGGGCAACCACAGCAGCAGAGTGGGTCAGTCTCCTCCACTCTGCCCCAGGCCCAGCCACTGGACATTGGCACCTGGCCCTAGAGAGAGGGGGACTGGGCACCTGCAGCTCTGCTTCCTCTCTCCTCACCACACCCTCTTTCTGTCTTTGTGGATGAGGTTTTATTCCAAAACAAATTTAATTTCCAAAAAGTGTACATTTGTGGGGAGAGAGAGGGGTCTATTTTGAGAGAGAGAGCACATGAGTATATGTGTATGTGAGTGTGTGGAGTTTTTATCATTTTTTAAAAAGGCAGTACTCTTTGTATCAATCTGTCATGACTCTATAGCTATTCAGTTTCTTTCAGCTCTACTTTAGCATCTGAAACCGCAAGAAAGAAACTCATTAAATGTGATTCTTTAAAAAAAAAAAAAAATGTGATTCTTCTTACTAAACAGGCCTGACTGCTGTAGCCACACCTTTCTTTGCCCCCAACTGCCCCAACCTAAAGCAGGCCCCAGGCTGTGTCCCGCTGGTGGGAGGGAGCCGGGAACAGCAGAAGCAGCCCCGTCCTTGGGGACCAGCCTGCGGCTTCCCCACTGAACGTGGAGCGTGTGCCTGTCTCCTTGGTGATTCTGTTTGGCATTTTGTTTTGCTTTTTAAAGGAAATTATTCAACATGAATGTGGAGAGCAAACACAAAAAGATTTAGGTTACAAATGTCAGCCGCCTGTGCCCTCGCGGGTGTCTACATAGCTATATGGTGAGCACGTATGTTGTGCGACTGGGGAAAGCCAGCAAAGAGGTGTGTGTGTCGTTGGGAAATGTTTGGAAAGAGATAAGCTGACTGCTCGATAATCATTCTCAGGTGTAAAGCTCCAAATGTAAATAAAAGTGGCGTTTGACAAATCACTTCAGAACAAAGTACAGCTGAAGATATATAAATAATATATATCAGGAACTGAGCTAAAGAAACAGCAGGAGCTGCTGATACCCACAGAAGAGGACTCGAAGCTCCATACTTCTTCGTTCTACTTTTGTGTGTGGAAGGGGATTCGTGGGAAATCATGGCATTACATTGTATTTAAACATAAAAATGAACTTGATAACACTTTGAGCTTTTGTAGAACCTCAGTGTTGCTTTAATTTAGTTTACGTTTTTTATTTTCTAAAAAAGCGGCAACGGATGCTTTTAAAGACATACTGTGACTGTAAATAGGGGAACTGTGAGTGTGGTGCAGCTGAGCCGTAGCTGCACGGGGGCTGGGCAGAGCAGTGGTGATGGACTCATTAAAACCATATATACCTGGAGAGTCCATGGGCCCAAGCTCTTTAGGGACTGTGTGCAAATGTGGAATCACAGACTGTTAAGCATCCCCTGGGCTCCACAGTCCTGGAGCTCCCAGGACTTCTTCCACCAGGTCAAACTCCAACTTTTTAAATTTGGTTTCAAAAGACATAAAATCACAGAATCCATGTAATTTGCTGCAGTCATTCTGATCCACTGTGTAGATCTGATTTAGTCTCACTTGGATTTGGAGAAGTGTTGATTGCATTATGGCTGTGTAATAAAAGTTTTATTAAAACTAAAAAAAAATCTATTCCTGTCACTAACTTTTCATTTTACTGACCTTTATTTTAAACACATTTTTATCTCACTAATTCCTGCCTCAACTTTTTCTATGTACTTTTTTTGTACTTTATGCTTTATTACGCTTTTTTCTTTCTTTGAATAGATACGCAGGCAGCTATTTTTATTTACGTTTGATCATTTACCTTTTATCTGATTTCCATTTGTTTGTTTATTTAGGAAAAGACTTCAGCTTGCTTTTCACAATATCAACTGTTGCAGTTGGGATTCTTGTTCATTTTTGCTTGTTTTTTACTGCTTCCCATCTCCATGATTTTCAAAAATTGTATTTCTTAGCTGATACTGCCTCAACTTCTTTACCTGTAGCTTGACATACTCATCAACTTTGAAAAATGCTGTCTCTGATCATTACTGAGTCTAGGATTCAGTCTTTCCTCTGCTATAATTCCAGTCACACTCATATGATATGAAGTATTACATCTATGACTTGTATGTCTTTCTTTTTCACATAATCAAACAAAAAGAATATAGAAACTAAAAATAGACCAGCAAAATTTAATCAGTTAATTTTTCACAAAGAAGTGAAGTGGGCTGGGGAGATAGCTCAGCAGTCTAAACTGGTGAGCACAAGAACCCGGGATCCAGTCCCTGGAAACCCAGCATGCCATGCTGTCTCCAAAACCAGGCATAGTGGCTGCACACCTATAATGTTAGCACTGGGGAGGCTGAGACAGGAGAATCATTATGAGTCTGAACTGCTTAATGAGAAACTGTATCAAATAAATAAACAATAAAATGAAAGAAGAAAAGAAAGAAAGTGAAAGTACACAACTGGGCAAACAGTCTTTCTCACAAATGCTGTTAGAACAACTAGATATCACTATAAAACAACATAAATCAATGCATCGACATTAGATTCTTTATGAAAATTAACTCAAGATTTATTACACACCTAAATATAAGATGTGAAATTAAAGATTTGAAGATTATATACTATATGCTAAAATTCAGATGATTCTGGGTTCAGTGATGTGATAATTATATTGTTTGGTGATAACATTTTAGTTGTAACATCAAAGGCATAATCCACAAAAGAAATAACTCATGGGCCAGGCATGGTGGTGCATGTCAGTCATACTAGCACTTGGGAGGCTGAAGCAGGAGAAATTGCTGTAAATTCAGGTCCAGACCGGGCTACCAATTGACTTCAAGAGAGCCTAAAATGCATAGTAAAACACTGTCTCAAAAAGACCATAAATAAATAAATAAGCAAATAAATAAATCTTCACAAACTATATATCATCCAAATTAAAAACATCCACTTTATGAAGAATAATGCCAAAAGAATGAAATGGCAAGCCCCAGACTGAGAGAAAATCTTTTCAAAAGACACATCAGATAAAGATCTCTGTGTTTACTCATCATATGATAAAAACAGTTTAAAAACTAACCAATTATAAATGCATAAAGATCACTACTTGGCCTGTGGGTTGGACCAAGTATAAAATGAGCAAAACCTTCAATACATTCTTTGCCAAGTAGGTGGCCCAATGCCAAGTAAACTTATGAAATGTTGTCCTATGAAATATGTTTGAGGAGCCAGGGAGATGGCTCAGTAGAATAGGTGCTTCCCTGGCAAGCGTAAAGGTCTGAGTTCAATCCCCAGTTCTGCCAAAAAAAAAAAAAAAAAAAAAGAAAAGAAAAAGAAATATGCTTGAGTTTTACCATAACATCTCTATTAGAATGGACACAATCCAAAACACTGACAGCAGCAAATGTAAGCAGGATGTAGAGAAGCAGAAATGTTCATTACTTACTGGTGGGAAGGGAAAATGGTTTAGCAAGTTAGGGAGATAGTTTGACAACCGGGAATGATGATACCCATCTGTAATCCCAGCCAGCTCTCAGGAGGCTGAGGTAGAATTGCCTCAAGTGCATTGCCAGTCTGGACTACATACATAGTGAGTTCAAACCAGTCAGACCTATGTAGGGAGATTCTGTCTCCAAAACACAAAACCAAAGCAAAACAAAGAAAAAAGGACTAGTTTGCCCTTGTATCACATGCCTAAACATGTTCTTTTTATGTAAATGAACAGTGGGGCTCTTTGGTATTCAGCCAAGAAGTTCAAAAGGTGTGATCACTAAGAACATTGCTCAAATATAGTTACAGAAACTTTATTCATAATTCTCAAAATTTAGAAGCAAATAAGATAAATAAATGGTAATATGTCCAGATAATGGAATTATTTAGCACAGCAAAGAATGAGGTTATTAGACCATGAAAAAATTGAGGAAATTTGAATGCAGAATATTGAATTGAATGATGGGTGTGGAAGTTATTCTTATAATCCCAAGACTGAGGCACAAAGTTCACAAATTTGAGCCCAGTCTGAGAAATTTAGAGACTTAGTGAAACACTGTTATAGTTCATGTCTAGATGAGAAATAGACCTCATGCAGATATGGGGGCAGCCTTCTAGTTTTTTGATCAATGTATGATCCATTGCTGGGATTATAGTTGTGAGTGGCATACCCATCCTGGGGTGGGCTTCCTGCATAGAATACAAGAGAGGCAAAAGGCTTGCTGCTTCTCCTCCATTTATGCTGTTCTGCTTTTGTTGTTTGCTGCGGCCATGAACTGTCACCCTTTGCCACATGCCACCATGCCTTGGAGCCAGCTGAGTGTGGACTGAAACTTCCACCAACTGTGAATTAAATAAACTTTTCCATCCTTATTTCTGAGTATTAGGTGTTTTGTCTCAGTAATAAAGGAAATGTAACCAAGATAGAATTTGGTACCAGAGAAGTGGGGCTATTGTCTCTGTACCTGACCATGTGGTTCAAGAGCCTTTGGGAATGGCTTGGGGCATGAGTTGGAAAAGCATCAGAAATGACACCTAAGAGAGTAGAGCTGGAAGACCTCAGAGTATTCTGTATGGGAGATTCTGGTCAGAGCTCAGAAGACCAGAAATTTGGTAGAAATCCCACTGGTAAAGACCAGGCTCCAGAGGTTTCCACTAGGAATTGAATACACTGGCTGTTGGACTCCAAATGATGTGTTTTAAGGCTTGGCAATAAGTTTGTCTACATTTTGCTCTTGTGCAGAGATTTTGCTTGAGAGATTAATTAAATTGACATAAAAAATTTCAAGGCAGTCTAATGTTGAGGTGGTGGCATGGATATAGTTGGGGATTTTAGTCAGGTTTATGTTGAGAATCAAAAGCACAGAGCCTAAAAGAATGATTTAAAATATTGTGAGTTTAAACAGAAAAGAAGTTCCTGTTAAGCTATGGATTGCAAAGGCAGAGCTGAAGGCTATCCTTTTTTATAGCTGAGTAAATCTCCATTATATAAAACTACTATTTTTTTTATCCATTACTCAGTTGATGAGCATTTTGGTTGTTTCCAAGATTTAGCTATGACAAATGACACTACTATACACGTATGTGCACATATATTGCTGTGGTACAATGTTTTCAGTTCCTCTGGAAAAATACCCAGGAGGGACATAGCTAGGTTGAATGGGACTTCCAATCCTATTATTCTGTTAAGAAATCTCTGCACTATTTCCATAGAGGTTGGACCATACTTATAAGAGAAATAAATCAGACCCACATGTGTAAAGATCATATTATCTCCCTAGCAGAAGAACCTGAAAGAGTAAATAAAATCTGAAAGGTCCAATAAATACTGTGCAAGGGAAATAAACTGTTCAAAGGAAAGGAACAACTGGGATGAAGAAAAGGAGAAAAGGAAGAAAGAAAGA
>NW_004524691.1:9492297-9493528 GCF_000260255.1 Octodon degus | reverse complement strand
AATCCCTGGGACAACAAGAAAGAGAGAGAGAGAGAAAGAAAGAAAGAAAGAAAGAAAGAAAGAAAGAAAGAAAGAAAGAAAGAAAGAAAGAAAGAAAGAAAGAAGAAAGAAAGACAGCAACAACTAGCTCAGTCTGCTCAGGTAGTAAATCAAGAGCATTGAACATAGCCTCTGCTTTTTTTTTTGTGGAACTGGGGATTGAACTCAGGCCCTTGTGCTTGGCAGGGAAGCGCTTATTCCACTGAGCCATCTCCCCAGCCCCTAGTCTGTGCTATAAAAGAAAATTAATAATAATAATAATAATAATAATAATAATAATTGAAAAGGCAACAGGCACCAAAAAAAATATATTCCAGCAAGTCAAATGCTAGAAACCAATAATTCAATGAGTAACAATAAGAGAAAGCCTATATTAACACTCTTCATTATGAAAACATGACTTCTTATCTCAAGGGCAACAATAGTTTGTTGTTCACAGTTGCCCATGTCAGGTTGACCTGGAGAGACAGCTGTACAAACAGAAATAAAATAAGCCTTTTTTTCCTCTCACCTGTAGGTGTCAGCTATTGTGTCCCAGTGACAAGAAAAGTAACTAATGAAACAATTATCTAAGAATAACATATAATTATGCCATAGTGGAAAATATATATATACACAAATATCTGAAGTCATGGAAACTATAATAAAGTAAAATTTTTGGACAAGTTAGAATAACAAAATCTCATTATAATTCTTAATATAGAAAATATAAAAATCAGAAAACCTGAAATTTATAGAAATCACTAATTTGAAACATAAGTGGGGACAAAAGATAAACGGAGCATTAAAATGGTATTAAATAGTGCAGATGACTCTATATACACAATGGAAATCACAAAAGGGGATTTGGGAGAAATTAAGAAATATCTGAAAATTAATGGCTGCAAGTTTTCCAAATCAGTGATAGACAACAAACACTCAAGGATCTAAAAGAGTATCAACCAAATAACCTCAAAACCAACCAAGCAATGAACTGACAAGAAAAACTTATTTGCAGACATATCCTATTAAAGTTTTGTCAAACAAAATATATAGACAAAATATATTTGGCAGATAAGAAACAAAAGACAGGTTCACAGGGAGGAATGAAGGTAGAAAATGAACTACAGTTGACAATTTTCCAGAAATCCTATGACCTAGAAGTCTGTGAAAGGTCCTCCTGGAAGGGCTCAAAGGAAACACTCTCAGTATT
>NW_004524691.1:9485173-9489140 GCF_000260255.1 Octodon degus | reverse complement strand
AGAGAGAGAGAGAGAGAGAGAGAAAGAAAGAAAGAAAGAAAGAAAGAAAAGAAAAAGAGAGAAAGAAGAAAGAGAAAAAGAAATACATATGTATGTACACAGAGTGGCTTCTATAATTGTACTGCTGATTTCTGGTGGTCTGTTAAAAGGAGCAGCTAATGCTTACTTTTTTCTCTCTCCTTTTTAATTTTTTATAATTTTTGACCAATTTTGAATGTTTATATCTGATAATCTGAGCAACTAATTTGAAGACAACAATATGCAATATAATAACCATTGTTGAATTTCTGTAATTTTGTTTAGTAAAATTCTGATGTTTACTATTTCTAAAATTCTCTTTTAAAAACATGAGAAAAAAGAAAAGATAGAGCTGAAAATAGAGCTCAATTCCGGAGAAGGAAGAGGATACCATAAGTGATGGCCTGAGGACATCAAAACAGTAAACCTCTACTCTTTACAGTCTCAAAACTACAAAAGTGAAAGAGTGCTTTGAGGAAAAAGCCACAGAGCAACATGCTCCAGAATAGTGGCAGCTACTGTATGTTTCAGAAGGATCCCGGCAGTCACACCATGTTCTAAAATGGTGGCAACCAAGAGAATTCGTTCCTGTCAGCAATCCACGCACTCTACAGTGGAGAGAGAAGAAAGGCTGGGTACCAGTCCAGCTGGCAGCTGACCTTGGCATCATCCATGTGGTACTGCTTTTAGGCAAATGCAGATTGCACAAGTTCTGAGGTTAAAACAGCTGCCACATAGATTTCCGGAGGCCTGGAAGGCCAGGAAGTGTGTCCCTGAGCGGGCAGTGTGTGACAGTGTGCATGAGATGCCAAATGTAAGGTGGCGATGCCAGGAGTATGGAAAAGCCAGGAACATGGTCCATCTAAGGAAATCTGAAAGGAGGAAGCAAAGCAGGCATAAGAGAGAACCCAAGGAGCCATGAACACTGAAGTGCTGTCCAGGGGAATCACACAATCCCTTTGGAGTTTGCAACTTGCCACAAATTGCTTCAAATGTTTCACATGGAACTACAAGATTTATTGTTTACACTGGTGGATTTTGGACTTAATTTCATCCCGTTCTTTTGTATCCCCTCTTGTCCCATTTGGAATGGTGATGTTTACCTTGTGCCATGGCATGCTGGAAGTATTTAACTTTTCATTTGTGTAGTGGCTCGAAGCTAAGAGTGTGTCTTAGACCTTGGAGGAGACTTGGGACTTGGACTCTTTAGCAATATTGAAACTGTTAGGCCTTTGGCAACTCATAGAGATGCACTAAACGCCTTTTGCATAAAAGGATGTCCATGAGTCAGGGGCCAGCGGCAGAATGCTATGGCTTGTGTCTAGTTGTCCTCCTCAAGTCTCATGCAGTCATTGGGGTGGCTTGTAGAGTTTGTGATTGATTTGTGGTCCAATGCTGGGATTACGGGTGTGAACGTCAGAGTTGCCCTGGGGTAGGCAGCCTGCATACAATTTAAGGGAGGGCACGAGGTTTGCTCTCTGCAGCTCCTCCCTTTTTACTCTTGCTATTCTTTTTCTCTGCCACCATGAACTGTTACTCTGCCGTGTGCCACTCTGCCTTGGTGCCAGCGAAATAGGCACTGAAACCTCCACAAATGGTGAACTAAATAATTTTTTTTCTTAATTAATTATGGGGTGACAAGTAATATGTCTCAGCAATGAGAGAAAAATATCCGAGACAGTTATCTCAAAATAAAAATAAAAAAAGGAAGGAGGTATAGGGAATATAGTTTCTTGCTGTGGTCTTGGGGTCAATCCTCAGTGTCACAAAAAGAGAAAACAAAACAAACAAAGCACAATACTACATGGAAATCTAATCAGAGGGCTCCTATGTCCAGTTAATTTATTGTGTTAATTTTTTTTTGTGGCTTGTCAGCCCCCCTTGGGTTGGCACAGCATGTGGTGCCAGGGATCAAACCACAGTCCCTGTGCCCTGCCTAAACTTGCCTAAGCAGGACAGGTAGACCATTGAGCTATCTTGCCAGCCCTCTTGTGTTAACTTGAATGGACTGCAGGGTGCACAGATTAAACATTATTTCTGGGTATGGCCATGAGTGCTCCTGGATGAGAGTAGATTTCGAATCTGCACATTTTGTAAATTGCCCTCATGAATATGATTGGACCTCATTTAATCCATTGAGGGCTTGACGAGAACAAAATGTGGAAAAGGGACAAATATGTCTCTGCTTCCCTGCTGACCACATGAGCGCCCTCATCATACTTTAGCTCTTTATATTCCTCTTAGATTGGCATTTGCATTATAAGTGCTCTTGGTTCTCGGGACTTGAAGCCAGGACATTTACTGAGCTTCTGTCACTCAGAAGGCGAGCTGTATGACCTCTTGCCCACAACAATAATCTTGCTTATCCCAATAATCCTTAGGATATATGTCCATCCTATTTATTCTACTTCTCTGAAGAAACCTATTTTAACTACATATTGTATTTCTCTGATCACGTGACATTCTAGAAAAGCTGAATCCATGAAGAAAGTAAAAATGTCTTTGGCTTTCAGAAGTTTCAGACGAGGAAAGTCATGACTAGTCAGAGGACGCAAGGTATTTTCAAGCACTGAAACTATTTATTAGGATAATATAATGAAACATAAATATCATTGCATATTTATCAAAGCCTAAGGACTGTACAACACTAATTGTAGCTCATGAACTTTGAATTCGGTGTTATAATTATGGGTCAGTGTAAGCTTATGGGTTAAAACAAATGTATTCATCTAATGCAGGATGCCTGCAGAGGGGTACACTGTGCCTTTTCAGAGCAAAAGATACACAGGAACTCTATTTGCTCAAAGCTGTCCTAAATCTAAAACTAGCATTTATTAGGGCTCAGCATGGTGGTACATGCTTGCAATCCCAGCACTTGGGAGGCAGGAAGGATGTTTGCAAGTTTGAGGCCAGCCTGGGCTACAAAGTGAGCTCAAGGCCAGCCTGAGCTGCTTAGTGAGAACCTGTCTTAAAAAAGAACCCCCCCAAAAAAATCCCTAACATTTATTAATTAAAAAATAAATAAGTGGCAAGAGAAGTTTCATTTGTTTTCACTTTGAGCTAAAAGTTTTTCGAAGAATAAAAGCACAAACAAAAATTTAAAAAGAACAAATGTTTGTTAAAACAAAAGGAAGATACCCTTCACTTGCTATCCAGTACAACACTCAAAATGTTTTACAAAATATAGTGATGTTTTACATAAAAATAACTTAATACTCTATTAGTTTAAGGAAAAGTTAAAATTATATTTGTAGACTGGTAGTTTATACAAAAATTTACATTTAAGAGATTTCAATGACTAAGAACCACAAACAAGGATATAATAAAACGAATAAGAAAGAAATAAAATTCATTGCACACTTATATGTACTTAAATGATTATGTGAGTCAAAAATACCTACATAAAGGAGAAACTGTATAGTAAGTTCACATAGAACAAAATCAGTATAGTTAACATCTGCTCCTTATTTTATGAACGTATATGGGTCATACAGAATCAATTTAATTACAAACCTAACTAAATTAAATTATAATACTTGATTTTATAAAGTGATTTTCTATGAAATAAAAATTTTAAAAATGTGACATATTACAGAGATATAGTTGGCAACAATCTCTACTTAGACACCGCTTTCAATAAATATTATGCATAAAATTAACAAACCTATCACTCCTTGTCAGAAAATATTTGCAATTTTTAAATCTTAACTATTTCTGTAGAATATGTATCCTCCTGCCTTAGTTTTCCACAGCACTGGGATTACTGGTACACATGACTAGGCCTGACATGTTGCCTACTACTTAAATATATTGATGTGTTGTCTACTACTACTGACATGTTGCCTACTACTTAAATTTAATGATGTCCAAACAGACACAAAATAACAATGTTTCTCATTTTATCTCTCTCTCTCTCTTTTTCTTTTCTTTTGTTTCTCTCAGGTATTGG
>NW_004524691.1:9462915-9480396 GCF_000260255.1 Octodon degus | reverse complement strand
ATCCCCAGCATGCCATGCTAGCCCTCCCTCCAGGTTCCGCTGAGAGGGATTGAGACGTGGTGGTGTGTGCTTGTAATACCAGTGCTTGGTAGGCTGAAAACAGGAGGATCGCTGAGTCCGATCTGTGTAGTGAGACCCTGTACACCCTGTAGTAAATAAAAAAACAAAACAAAAAACAAACACATCCATCACCCTAAGGATACGCTTGCTATGCAATGTATAATATGAGAAGAACAGAAAAAATTCAGAAGCTAAAGGAACACTGAGCTACCTCTGTGTCAGGTGGGAAGCACTCCCCAGTGTCTCTTCCCTTCAACCCTATAACTGGAGACAGCCTTTGGAGGATTTCAAAGATGCCCTGAGAGAGTTGAAATAGTTAGTGGAGACTCAGATAGGTAGTGTCTTGGTTGTTTTCTCTCAATGCTGAGACAAAATACCTGATGGCCTAAATTAAGGAAGGAAAGGTTTAGTTAGCTCACAGTTTGTGGCGGTTCTAGTCCATATGTGGCTGGCTCAAGGCAGAGCAGCACATGGCAGACAGCAGCGGTTCATGGCCGCAGAAATCAGCAATAACAATGACAGCAAAAAGGAAGGGGGAGCAGGAGCACGGCTCTTTCCCCAGGCTGCCTGCCCACTCCCTCTCATAAGCCAAGCTCTGGACTCTGAGTCAACCAAAAGCTCTAGAAGCCGCCCTATGACTGCATGGCGCATAGGGGAGGGATGTACACAGAAACCATATCAGATGTATTATAGAAAACTTGTTTTTCAAATTGCATAAAGATAACTGTACACATTCTGAAATTGTTATTTGGTTGTGAGAAATTAAGAAAAAATTACAACATTACATTATTATTTCATAAAGGAGGACAAGTTTTGCTCTTTATTTATACTTCAGATTTCTCATCTAAGAGAAACCACATGGTTCTTGATGTGTGTCTGACACATTTCACTTAGCATGACAGTCTCTAGGTGCATCCACTTATCAAATGTGTCCGGTTTATCCTTCCTTTGGCAGGTGGTGCTCTGCAGGGGTATAAATGCCACATCTCCTGTATACACTCATCTGTTGGTGGACATATAGTCTGCTTCTATGACTCAGCTATTTCATATTGTACTGTGATAAATAACAGAAAGTAAGGAGATCTTTCTCACATTTACAGAAAAACAAGAAATAGAAGTGGGGAAGATAAAATGGATAAACGAGAGAAATGAAGAAAAAATAGAAATAGTGCTTTTGGGAAAGTTAAGAGGAATAAAAAGGAAGCAGGAAATGTCAAAGGGGGAAAGGAACAACAACAACAAAAAGATTTATGCTGTGCTATGTCCCTGTACAGAATCCCCAGTACAGATCATTATGTACTGCAATAAGGTACAATGAAAGAGACAGAAAAGAAGACATTGAACTTTCATCTCAGTCGGCACAATGCATGAAGCTCAATTAAAATTACTAACAACTCTTTTGCTCTGTATCCCTGATTAGCGCTGATAAAACTTTACAGTTACGATTCCTCGTATGGAGGTTGCTCTGGCTAGATCCTCCTGGCTACATTTAACTACATGACTATATCCTGGAAAATGTTTCAGGTCCATATAAACTGATTTGCATTACTGAAGAGTTTTGGTTGTCAATAGTAAAGAATTCCAACTTATCATGCCACTATAGTTTATAAGTGATTTTCACTGATAAAATTCCCTGTCTCCCATATTCAGAATAAATACATGAATAATTTTTTTTTTGGCTTTTTAAGTCAAGGTCTCGTTACATAGTCCAGGCTGGCCTCAACAATCACAAAAATCTTCCTGCCTCATCCCCTTGAGTGCTGGGATACCAGGCACACACCGCCATGCCCAGGTACATGAATACAATATGTAAACTACATTAGTAAAGTCCTCAGAAATCTTCACATAGTTTAAATTATTTCGACCGACCTTAAAAAATCATGAGACAACTCACCTAAAGACTATCAGATTTCTCCTCATTAATGAGTAATCAATCCTAAAAACTGTCTGTAAATATCACCACAGGCTTTATGTTTCACAAATCTCATCACCACCACGAGCAGAAAACTTTTACCCATTCTCCTAATAAGCCTTGCATTACTCAAGCCTACCTACCAGATATTTGGAAGAGATGTCAAGGAAATTCAGCTAATGAGCTCCAGCTGGAAAAGTCGTTATTGGGTAATGAAAACTTTTCACCAGCGCAACGAAATATCAAGAGATTGGTTCTTGAATTCCCATACTTCATTTGAATACCTCAAGCTATCAAAAAAAGAACTTATAAACAGGACTTTAAAATATGTAACAACCTAAAATAAATAAAATCCAACCACATCTGATAAAGATTAAAATGGTCACCACTGTATATTTTCATCCTTTATTCTTCAAACATTTGCTTAGTGTCTATTTTCTTCCTTAATATGTGCTTTCATTCTATCAACTGCTGTTTTCAATATAATGTACCTAAATCTTAATTCTTAATATTGTCATCATTCTTATCATTCTTTATCATGAGTCTCATACCCAACAAACTATAATTATGATTTGACAAAAACATTCAATGAAGCCAATGTTAGGAGTTATACTTTGATTTTTCTTCAATTTTTACCACACTCAAATTGGTACTTCTTATTTCTTATTGAATTATTTGATTTCTTGGCTATTTGGAATCAGAAGGAGTACATTCATTATGTATAGAAAAGGTGATTGATTGCTCACACAGAAACCCAAATAGCCTCTGACATCACACCTTAAGAAGGCATTTATATTTATGAACTGAGAACTTAAAGGTAGCCACTTTTGTCATTGAGATTTCACAGAAACGAAGATTGTAAGAATATTGTGAAAATATACGCAAGGTATTTGAGGAGTTTTATTATTTTACAGACCTGTAAGTAAAGTGCACAACTCAGATCAATTCCAAGTTCTGTTGCCTTAGATCTGTTGGTCCCTAAATAAAAACTTTATTGACTTCTAGCATATCTATTTGAACCACTGGTTCTAAAGTACAAGGATAACATTGAGCAAACTTATGGAGATGAACTGAAGGAAATCAGAGTTTTGGATGCTCACAGTGACAAGGGACAGTTTGAAAGTCTACTTGTTATTGCAGAAAAAGGGACAAAGATTTATCTTTGTAAATTAATGTGACCCTTTCCTTGTTACACATCAGTTTTTATTCATAGATAGTCTGAGAGTTGGGTTAATGAAGAAGACAGGAGGAGGAGGGAGGGAAGGGAAAGGGAGTGATGAAAGGAACTAATATGAGTCATATACATGTACCAACTCCACACAATGAATGTAAGCAGTGTGAATCAAACATATTGATGAAAATAAAGAAAAATATAGATTTTCAATGTTTTTCTAAATCTCAGTGTGAAGTTTTAAATAATCAAAGGGATTTTTGACTGTACTTTCTATTCATTGCATAACAAAAGGGAGCCTGGAACAATGGGCTGTCCACACTGAGTGCCTCAGAGACTGTAGGCAATCTAGACAAGGTCATTCACCCCCACACACACTTGAAAGCGTCATGTTATTGGCTGGCTCACGATTTTTAATAGAACAGCTGCACAAATTATCCTGATACCTCAAGGAAAAGGATACATTTGTCTATGAAATGTGTGTTTTTTCATTGCTGCACCTATCTTAGCACACCTCAGTATTTCTAAGTTACCCAGTAAATAATTCATGCAATCAGAATATTCAGCAAATAAATCACGTAAGATTTTACAGACAGTTTCATGTGATTTGTTTCCCTGATTTTATTCATGTATTCTTGGCTCCTTACCTATGAAGTCAACTGCATATTATTATCAGTATCTTTTTTCTCCTATTTATATTTATTTCAGTATTTAAATATTTGATCTCCAGAACTGCATCTAATATCATGAAGCATATGGTTTCAATTAGATATGTAATAATTAGGAAGAGAAAACTGAATTATTTTATTATTCAATGAAGAAAAGGTAAAACTAAATTTCATAACAAAACAAGAAAACAGTAGTTAATGCATTACATATTGTTACCTTTATAAAGTAGCTGTTCAGGGTACAAGGTATGGCCATAGGAATTTCCCCAATTCATAATACACAATTTTGAAATAGCTAAGACCAACCCCTGAAAGTTGCTATTAATCAAACTTCTGTGTAATATTAATGTCTTCTCTAGTTGGAGCTAAAACATGGCCACGGGGTCAGGGAAGAGAGCTGGGACCATTTTCAACTGTACAAAGCCAACTAATTTTCTTTGTCCATCTGACATGCTCTCTACCTACCCAGGAAATTACTGCATAGGAAGATGTGACTAGAAACCAAATATATTAGTGTTTGCTTCAGGAATTTCATGCAAATCATAAATATTTTATTTTTAATGCTCAAGTATGGATTGTATGAAAAATTAGTTTCTATACAAATAGTCTTCCTGAATCCAGTAATGATATTCTTATACTAAAGAAAATTAAAATTACTTTGCAAAATTTACATTGTTAGTATCGATATGCCTGAAAAGTTATGACTTTTTTTTACTGTTCCTTAAGGCAAATAACCAGAGAAATCTAAAAAATATAAAATGCCCTATAAATATTATCCATAAGTATATTTGAACATTATTATACTTTAAAGCACTTTTTTATTTGCACTATTTTCTATAAGATTGAACCATATCAAAATATGTCAAAGGCAATAAAATTGAACACTGGATATTTCAAAAGCTTAATTAGAATTAAAAAAAATTAAAATCCTAGTCTCCAAAATCTCCATAATTATATATGACATTTTTGTCAGCATTCTTGCTGACATATATTCTCAATAGTTCAAATAATTGCAACTACAAATTCAATGAACTTGAAAAACACTTTGACAATTATGTATTTTATGACAACTGGATTTATAGGTGTTAACTTTTAAAGAGATATGAAAATACATAAAGAATATTGGAGTATTCAATATTCTACAACAATTTGGAAGTCATGATCCAAACTGATATATCTTAATATACCTTTTTCAGAAATATTAAGATAGCTGATATAATTTTTTTCTAAAAGGATATTCAATGTTAGTTTATAGTCTCTCTAGTAGAAGAACCTGAAAGAATAAATAAAATCCAGTAGGTACAATAGATACTGTAAAAGGAAAATAAACTGTTCAAAAGGAAGAAACAACTGGGCTGATTGAAAGGGGAAAAGAAAAAAAGAAGAGACATGCATATGTATATACACAGGGTGGCTTGGCTAACTCTACTACCGCTTTTTACTGGTCCATTGAAATGAACAGTTAATACTTAATGTTTTCCTTTTAATTTTTGATCATTTTTACCAATTTTGTATGCTTATATGTAGCATTCTGAACAATTTGAAGATAACAATATCTTCAAATAATATAACAACCATTGTTGAATTTTTTAAATTGTTATCATTTTGTTTAGCGAGATTTGGTATCATTTCTAATTATTTTATAATTTTATACTCCCTTTTAAAAAAACTTAAAATAAGCTATTTTCTTCTTGAGGCAAAAAAATAAAATTATTTTTAAAATAAACAACAAAAAGCCAATTGTAAAAATATAACAAATTAGAGCTTCACTGTGCTATAGGTGGAATTTTTCCTGACATGCAGGTTAGTGTGTCACACAACTTTGCAGCTCTACTGAATATCAATGCATACATGCTTTGGACTGTTTTGATGGCCCATATTGGTTCCAACCATGCAAACTACACTCATGTCGTTTCCAAACCCGAAAGCTACACTCACATCATGAGTTTATTTTTAATAATTATTTAGATAAAATGAAGTCACTTTGTTTCGTAGCTAGCATCTAGCGATAGACAGAGGTAGATCTCGGTAATGTGCGTGGTCACTCTTAAAAGACTTCCTGAAAGATGAAGGAGTGTAACATGTGGGAAACAGACTTTGTTAAAATACAAATTGGATGGCAGTCAGCAGAGTAGTCTATGTAGCTAATTTGAGATTTTTCACAATAAATTATTGACTGGTCTGGCACATGCAGTCCTCCTTCCTCAGGCTTTAAATCTTGCTCTAAGGCTCATGTGTCTCCACTCCGTTCTGAAATTTTTCTATATGGTTACTTTATGTCTATTTTCCAACAAACACAAATATCATTCTCATGGGAACATTTTATATGTGACAAGACAAATTTAGACTCGTATAAAAAAGCAATTCACAATTTACATCAATATATAACTGTTGGACTATTTTGGTGTGGTGTATCTCCACTGCACAACTACAATTTTGACAAAATCTAACATATTGTCATTTTATTCATTATATCCAACACTCTTTAGCCATTTTGGTCCATTACTGGTGGCTACTATTTAAACATCATCACGGTAAACTCAGGACAGTACTTGTTAATTTCTTTATGCTTAAAAATTTGAATATCTGCTCAAAAAGTTAAACTCACAAGTTCCATCAGTAAACACTTAGGAAATGCTGAAGTTCTTACTGCTGAATATCCTTACAAGAGATACCCTATAACACATTTTTGTAAGGCCAGAAGATAAGCATCCTAAATCTAAGAGGAAATGAGTGCCTTAAACAACATAATAGAGTTATCCTGTGAATCCAATTTTATGTGAGCATGTAAGTTAGCTTCGTAGCAATATGAGGCCAGAAAGTGTTTCCCCTGATAGGGGAGCCACTCATTCACACCTGGAGTGAATCATCCACCCAAAAGTTAGAGACTTGCTGGACCCTCTTGTTACTCCTATTAGCCAAATCACTGTCACTTCTGCACAACGGAAAATATTATGAAAGCTTTACATGCAAAAAATGTGGAGACCTGGTCCTATTTATCTTATTAAACAAAAAAATCTGACTATTATAAGCACATTTTTATGTATTTTATTGTAAATATATATTCAGCGGCACTCTCTCTAGATATAGCTTTAAGACTGAAATCATATCCCAGTTAGATATTCTTTTATGCAAGCTACATACTGTTCATATTAAAAGATAAAACTTATATTTATATTTACCTACTATTAGTAATTACTAGAACACTTTTTACATAAGCATACTTCACAATTCTTCTCATGAACTGGGAACAAAAGTAACTATCTTGCCCAATTTTGAAAACATACTTTATTCAATCTAAACCTTTGCAAAAAGCATACTCTATTCATTTATACATGCAACATACTGTTCTTTTGAAAAGTTAAAACTTATTATACTTACACTTATCTACTTTTTATAATTTCTAGAACACTTTTTGTAAAAACATACTAAACAAGTCCTGTCATGAACTAGGAACAAAAATAACTCTCTCGCACAATTTTGAAAATGTTATATTTTTAATATCAAATATAAACATTTATATTGGCTTTACAAAAAAGTATATTCATAATCAGGTAAAGAATTTAAAAAGGTGTACCATCTAAAGCAACCAAGTTGAATACGGGAAATTCAGTACCACTTGCCCACATACTCAAAATCAATGAGCAAGGAAACAAAGAACTCTGTAATTTCACAAAACTTGAAATAGTATTGCCTTATGTCCATTCATCAGGACAAAAACAATTCAAATGCTACCATTTGGCATACAGAGGACCCCTTCAAAATGTACCATTTAGCAGCATACTCTTAGTTTTGGCATAATCTAGAATGGTGACATCAAATATGAAAGCTACATACAAATTTTCTAGTAGTCCTATTTTAAGAATAGTAACACACATATTTTAGGGCAAAGTATATTTGGCCCAACATATCAAAAAGACAATGTGAAATTTATAAATTTTTAGCTTTTGACAAGATTGAAGAAGTCTACACTAATAAATATATATGAAATATGACATGTAACCAATGTAATTTATGTTGATATTTGCTTTGATTTGTGTCTAGTTGTCCCCCAAAGCCTCATGCAGTCATTGCAGAGGGCTTCTAGCATTTGTGATTAATTCACGAACCACTGCTGAGATTATGGGTATGAGATCTACACCCACCCTGGGGCAGAGAGCCTGAATACAGTGGAAGGGAGACAGGCTTGCTGGCTGCCACAGCGGCTCTCCTCCCTTTTGGCTTTATTGTTTTGCTGTTTTCCACATCCATGAATGGCTGCAACCTAGCATGTTCCATTCTGCCTTGAAGCCAAACAAGTATTCACTGAAACTTCCATTAATTGTGAGCTAAAGAAACCTTTTTCCCTTAATTTTGGGTGTCAAGTATTTTGTCCCAGCAATGAGAAAAAATTAACAAAGAGAATATTTTACATCCTTTTTTTATTATGTCAAAAAAGCTATTGGTATATATTTTACATTTCTATCATGTTTAATGCAGATGTTAAATTTTATGGATACAATTTAATCTATCTGCATAAGAAGGTAAATGCGTAGATGCTAAAATAGGTTAACTATATGTTTCAAACGTGTTAATTGTTTAGTTTGAATATCCACAACTACTTTACTTTCCTGCCCACACTGGCAAAACTGTCTCTTCTTTGTAGAAGAAAGAATTTGACTTTGAAGTAAAAACATTTTCAAAACTACATCTTTCTGACACCAACACTTTGGTCAATTTAATATTATTAAAATTGAAATTAAAATATTAGGTTTTGAATGCATATGCCCCAAAGCAAATATATTAATATCAAAAGTAATGTCTTTCAAATTACAACTAAATAATTTTAGCTATTACATTTTAAATATACACATTAACCTATGTAAAATAATTCTAAAGTCATTATTGTTTTTTATTATCATTGTTTTATTTTCAGTATAAATATTCATATTGTATAAATCCCAAATAGACCTTTCATTTTTCAAGCTCTCATTTGTATTCAGTGTAACCTTGATGAGAAAATGTAAATCACACTGAGATTTTGGTCCTCATTGTTGAATATTTGGCAAGCATTCCTTCTGTTTCAAGAAAATTTTGAATTGGACTTAACAAGTATAAAATTCTCCAGAATTCAATGAATGTGCATCAAAAGAAATGCATGATCATTAACTCTATTGTCTTTTGTCTTCTACGCAGTTCCTTAAACTGAGTATGATGCACAGCCTTTGCATACATTGAAAGATCTTAACAACCATATCCATGACCCTTTTAAACATATGCTTCAGAAAACTGAGTGAAAAGATTCTCAGTGCATATCACACAGTGAATCAGAACGAATAGGGAACATAAGTGTGTTATGTGGAGTTCACTACAGAAACGGAATCTACAGAAACTATACGTAAAATCCTAGAAGGGCAACGATGGAGGTTTTCAGTCTTTGAGCTGAGATGGTGCATAAGGATCTTCTGGAGGATCAGAGACAAAGAATCTACAAAGATCATCGGGAGATCCAGAGGATGCAGTCGCAGTGCAAGACAAGCGTGCCCACCTGTGCACCCCTAACCCAAAGTGCAAGGCTCTGAAGTTCATTGTAGCTTCCCCAGTGTGTGTTTGAAGGCTGAAGAAACTAAAGACCAGTGTCCACAGGCAATGGTGAACACAGAAGGTTTTCCAAGACTGAGACACTTCTTTTTCCTTTTCCTGTTATTCCTGGTAGGCTACAAGACTATTGGTTGGTACCAGGAACAAGGTTGGGGTTTCTCCCCTCAGTTTGCTGGCTTATAGCTCAGTCAGCCACAAACACATCAGAAGTTTGCCTTACTAATATGCTGTCTGTTTTCTAAACCATTTACATTAATACATAGTGATAAATGGTTCAAATGAATCTTCTTTTTAAAATTCTAGTAAAGAAGAATTTTGAGCCTAATATTGAGATTGTCATCTGTTAAACCAGAAACTAATTTTGTTTTTATGTATCTTAAATTCCTCCTGGAGAGAAGAAATATACAGAAGAAAAGGCACAAATTTTCTATTTCATGTTGTGAATTTACCACATTTCCAGATAACTAGTGCTACACCAGAAAAATCAAGATATAAATTGGGTAGTTTCTCTCATCGCTATCATTTCATTTTAATATCTATTAATTAATTAATTTTTTATGTATTTTGTACAGGATCTCACTATGGAGCTCAGACTCATAGTGATCCTCCTGTTTTCAGCCTCCCTAGCGCTGGGATTACAGGGGTGCACCAGGCCTCAATTGCTGGCTCAGTGCGCCCGTGTGTGGGCCTGATGCTGCACATGATGCCGAGGATCAAACCCCAGTCCCTGCACTTGCCTAAGCATCCTCGCGGTCCACTGAGCTATTTTGCTGATTTTGCTACCCTTTTATTTTATAAGTTTTATTTGTATTAGTACATATTTGAAGTACCTAATAATTACATTCACAATGGGAAATCGGTACGTGTACATATTTCTAAAAATTGTACAATATTTTAGGTTTTGAAGAAATCAATTCAACTTTACTACAGATTCTGAAGTCAATTGTTTTGTAGATAATTGAGAATTTTTATTTGCAAAATATCCTTTTAGATAATTACTCATAAATTCTACCAACACAAAAAAATAGTTTATTTTAACCATTCTCCATCTAAAAGTGAGCATTTTTGTTACAAGAATAATCCCTGGTCAGATTGCATGATCACATTTTGTTCAAAACTCCTCAAACACTTTATTTTAAGCAAGAATTATTTTATTTTATTTTAAATAATACAAAGAAGCATAAGTATTTTGCACTTAAATTTCAATACATGTACATATTGCATGCTATTTAATTCAGACCAAATACATATATTTTCTCAAATACCTATTTCTTTATGGTGAAACATCTCAAAGTTCTCTTTCTAGCTCTTTGAAATGTATAGTGCTGTTATCTAATACCGAGTTACCGTGTAACAGCACCCCAAACTGCCTGTGCCTGTCTAACCTAACTCATTAGGTCACCATGTCCCCACATTGACACCACTCACCTACTGCCCTAACCTTCTGGTTACCACCACTGTGGTCTCAGCTTGTGGGAGATAAAGATTTTATTACTATTACCACACTTATTTCACTTAAAATAATGATCATCAGCTCCATTCATATTGTCACAAATGGCAAGATGTTTGTTTTCTGTTTTTTTAAGGCTGGATGACATCCCACTCATATGTATACCATATTTTCCTTGTTTAGGAAGCAGTTAATCTGCCCTTTGACTGTTTTAATCTTTTAGCTATTGAGAATAACACTGTAGTGAGCAGAGTTTGGTGGGAGCAAAAAATGCTTCAATATACTGGTTTCGTTTCCTCTGCATATACATGTAAGTTCGGTCTTAGCTGATCATATGGCCACTAAGTATTTTCTCTCATTTTATGAGGAACCTCCATGCTCTTTTCCACAATGTTTACCCTAATTAAATTTTTTAACAACAATGCACACAAGTTTCTTTCTATATCCTCTCCACTTGTTATCTTTCTCATTTTAGCAAATTATTTTTGCTGGATAATGTCTTGCTGTGCTTTTGATTAATAATTACCTTGTTATTAGTGCTATGAACATTTTCCTAGATTTTGGGTGTTGATGTCTTCTTTCGAGAGATACCTGTTTGGATGTATTGCCCATTTAGTGTATGAACAAAGTATTTGCTTTTGTTCAATGAAAACATCTTATAAAATGCAATATATAGTTTTTAAAAATATCTCTTAATTCTATTCACTTTCTTGCTTTAGAAGTTTTAATGTAATATACAGCTATATTGTTTCCTCTGCTGCAATATATATGCAAAATACTTTCTTCCAATATCATTTTTTTGTTTTTCAATCCATTGCAATATTAAGTTCTAAATTCTCACTTAATTATACATCACTGACTTTATTTAAAATGGATTTTAAAAATTCAAATGTATCTATTAATATATTTGTATATTATCATATAAAATTTGCTGCAAATTACTATATTTAATTTCTCTATAAAGCATTAAACTAAAATTTCATTATGTTACATTTGTATATAGAAATATTAACTACAATAAATCAATCCACTCACATTAGCTAGATAAGTATTGAGCATAATTTTAACAGTGGAAATAATGTCTACTACCAATTCCTATGGGACAGAATGATATATTTTAGGTAATTCAGCAGTTAAAGTGAAAACATTACTACCCACACCCAAATTTAACAGTAAACCACTTCCCTCTGTTTAACAGCAAATGTATTTAACACTGCTTAAATAAAATTAAAAATTTATATTATCATCAAAAAAATCCATGCATTACATATTCTGTTCCAACCTCTGTGACATGGTTAATAACAACTTTTCAATACATGCTCTGATATAACACCCCCCAGACAAACACACACTTGCACACATAAATTTAACAGATAAATGGAGATTTCTAACATTGGTTTAGACCAAAGATGATGGAGATCACCATGAAGTGGCTCTGAGCAGGACTTGATATTAAGCAATTGGCTCTTCATGTCTACCATGTGAGTGTGCCTGAGGCTTAGGCCCTTTTCTGGAGACTGGCAGTGGATGCACAGTGAGTGAACCTCTGTGAGTCATGGATCCCACTGAGGCCTGTGTTGATATGTGAAGTTGGGACACCTCAAAGGACAGGATAAGGCTACAGCTGATGATGCTTGGCTCCAACCCCAATGAGCTCAAAGGAGACTGTAGCTGCTAGCCCCCTACAACAAATTTCAACCTAAAGCTAAGCTCATTCTCCTGATTAACATAATTTACTTCTAAGGAAAATATTTCCCAAGGTCCTGCTAGATTCCCATGTTTTCTTCAGTATCTTGTTCCTTTATCTGAAAACCAAATAAATACAGGCCACCTAAAGAAGTTGTTGATCAGAACTCAGAGAATCTCAAAAGCTGTTAGAGGATCTTGATCCTCCTGAAGCCCTAAAATCATACCACTTGCCTCATTTAGTTAAACCTTCTCCATGGACTCCTCTGAGATATTGTAGATCTGATCAGACCATGATAACTAAGAGATATTACTAACTTGATGCAAAGACATTAATATAGTTACTTGAAAAAGACAAGAATGATTAGATGTCAAAGATAATACATCAATATTAAAAAGAGATAATTAAGAAAAGCATTACATTGTGATGGCTTGAAATGTAGACTGTTGGCTTTCCATATAGAAAATAAACTAAAGCATTTAACAATAAACACATGTATTTTCTTGAGATAGTGTTATGACATGTTCTGATCGCCTATAAATGTACCTCATATATGCAACTCATTTTCAACCTTTCATTATGAAATATTTCCTATTCTCAAAAATTTGCAACAATAATGTTTTAACTATTCTCCAAAATTTCTCAATTTAAAATATTTATAGTTATATGCTTGCATGGTTTCTCCTGTGTGTTTAGAAACCACTTCAATAATCAATGGGTCATAGGTAAAATTAAAGAAGAAATTAGGCCATTTCTATACAAATAATAACACCAGTGCAACATATCAGAACCTATGAAGCACAATGAAAACAGAGAAAGCATTTGACTAAAGCCAACACCTATGAGTGAAAAACAAACCCTGAAGAAAATATGAATAGAAGGTTGTTACCTCAATCTGTTAAAGACCTCTATGACAAACCAATCAAACCAATGATCAATACCATAATAAATCAAAAGAAGTTAAAATCATTCCCTCTAAAAATAGGAACAAGACAAGAATATCTGTTATCACCACTTGTGTTCAATATAATTCTCAAAATATTAGTAAAAACAAAAAGAGAAGAAAAAGAAACAAAAGCAATACAGATTGGGAAGGAAGAAGTCAAATTATGATTATTGCAGATGACATGATCCTCTACATAGAAGACCCCCAAAAGGCCACAAGAAATCCTAGAAAAACCATCCTTCTTACATGTATGTGCACTGGAAATTTTTTATTCTTTTTCTTCAATAATCATGATATTTGTCTAAGTGCTTTATAAGGAGTTATCTTTAGCAGAAAGTTGAATTTTTCCTCCTGTGTAATAACCTCAATTTGGAAGGAAATTGATTTTGAGGGTTTTAAGTATGGAAATGTCTCAATAAAAACTGTGCAAAGAATTCTGTTAACAATTTCTGTTTAGTAAATAACATCTCAAGATGATTTATTCAATTTATAATGGCCTTTTCTGAGGTAGGATTTTGAAAAGTCCCTTTGCCAATGCCACCAAGGAAAAAATGAGACAATGACAATATGACAGATGGTAAAAATATAGTTATACTCCGCAGGTGATTATGAGAAAATCTAGGAGGAGGTCCTACTGAATTTTGAAGTAAACAGCATACAAGAGGAATTATGCCTCCATGTTTGTTCAAATATCTTTGCATTCTACCACCAATTTAAACCTCAGAAATGTTTGAACACTCACATTTTCTTTTCCATTTCCAATGTGACATCCTTTGTCAGTTTCATCACTTTCAATAATCCTAATTTAGAAGTTATTTCTCTGCATTAAACTGTAACATTCCACTACAGCCTCACTATGCTACTTTTCAAAAAGCTTAACTATACCTTATTAATATATATATGCAGTACATACTGAGTACTTTCATTGTAGAGTTGGATCCTGTAGGTAACATAGCTCACTTGTTTTGTTTTGTTTTGTTTTGTTCTCATCTCCTTTTCCCTCCCTCTCCTACTCCATCTCTTAGTCCTCTTCTCTTTTGCAGAAGGTCTATATGATTCCTAGTATCTTTTTTAAAAATTTATTTATTTATATATCTGTCTTTTAGGGAACGGTCTACAGGATTTTCAGGGTCTCACTACTAGATTGGACTCGTAGTGATCCGCCTACTTACAGCCTCCCAAGAACTGGAATTACAGGCGTGCGCCACCACACCCAGTCTCCTAGTATCTTTTGGCTCTGTACTTCATTTATATATTAGATTTCTCAAATAAAAGAAATCACACAACATTTATCTTCATGAATCTGATGTATTTCATTTAACATAATGGTTTCAAGTGTATGCATTTTCCTAAGTTTTGATATTCATAATCATTGTAGAGTGGCTATATCAAACTACTTAGCAAGGAAGAATATGAAGGCCTCGGTTTTCAAGCTTTCAAGCCTGTGATTGAATCCTATGTCTGGCTAATTTTTGCAGAGTTATTTTCAGCAAAATCTATTTGGACCATTTTATAATGTAGATAGTCCCAATATAAAAAAGAATTGTCTTTAGTTTTACATTTAACTCTCAAATATAACCACTTCTCTATATTTACTTTCTATTCCTCCTCTTTATATGCTCATTTCAGGCAAATACCTTCCAGTGCTAATCTGAATACTCCATATCGTTTTAAAATTTCATATATATACTTGATTTTTTTCATATTTTAAAAAATACTTCCAGGGTCAGGGAGATAGCCCAGTAGACTAAGTGCATACCTGACAAGTGCAGGGTCCTGAGTTCAATCCCTGGTACTGCAACAATAAATAAATAAATAAATAAATAAATAAATAAATAAATAAATAAATAAAAATACTTCTACTTTCTGATAACTAACCATAACTCAACTTAAATTTAAGGACACAGTATTTGTCAAAGTATTCTAGGAAATCAACATTTTTATTGTAGATTTTCATATTAGGCTATTCATATTCTAAAATGTAATATCTCCTAGGGTCATATAGAATGTTTTTGAGATTCATATTGCATTTAATTGACTGTCAGTGACTAGTAAGTGGTATCTAAAGTTTACATCCAGATTTACAAATTCTTGTACTTTGTTATTCAGAGAAAAATACCTGGTTGGTTTATTATTCCATCACTTTATTAATGCAGTATGAGCTCATTTATGTGGTGAACTGATTTGAATCACACAGTTCTAGTTCATTTTCCCCAAACATTGGCAGCAGATAATTTAAATTGACTATAAAGTGAATTATAGTACTTTATTTAGTTCCTCTGACTTATTTTCTTGTGACTCTCAAGTTCCTACATATTTTTCAAATAATAAATTTAACAAGGAGTTTAGAAAAAAATTGTGAGAGCAAACACTTTGCTCTCACAAATTATTTCAAGAGGAAGAGTGATATTGCAGTTTATTATTTTATAGCACTTAATTGAAAGTAGATATGACAAAGAAGGTCTATGGTATATGAAATAGGGCAAAAGATTTTAGATGTAAATCTAAAGATTTGCCTTATACTAAGTTGAATAGATTTGGTTTTGTAGGAAGGAAATTGACAATGATTTGTAGCTTCTATAATCTAATGAACAGGTTCTTTGGGTTCCTAGAAAACAACAAAACAAAAAATTTACTGTACGTAAGATATAAAACTAGCTTGTCCTAATTGATCAATTGATAAACAAAAGAAGCCCAAATTGATTATAAAATTTGAACTTCTGTTTCCTCTCTAGATAAATAATATTATTAACTAAATAAGTTTTAAAATTTATCAAAACAAAAATGAATGTATGTGCATATAGGCAGAGGCAGAGACAGAGGGACAGAGAAGGAGAGGGAGAAGGAGTGCGACAAGTCTCTATAATAATAACCAGTTCTTGTCTTTCTGGGATCATCTTCTCCCTTCTTAGTGAGCTGCACTGCATTGTTTTGTAAATCCACTGACAAGGAGCAAAGGCTTACATCAAATCTGTTAAAAACAATTACAGAATATTTCCCTAGCCCTTAACCAAGGAGTTTATTTAATAAATACTTATATGGGAGGTAAACATATTCAGTATACTGCTTTCTTATATCCAGGTCATTCATCCTTAAAATGTTGTTCATTGATATTACCTGCTCAAAAAAACTAAGAGTTTTTCTTTATAATATCTGAATTTAATATTGATGCAATGTTTAAGATAAGATACGAGGAAACTTCTCAGTCCCTTAGAATACTGGACAACAGAAGTAAAATCAAGTAATATGGAGTTTAGGGACTGAGATTTCAATCTATCTGCTGTTATATTCTGGCTCTTGACCTTGGGGAAATATTTTGACTATGGGAGACTTACATAAGGAGTAATGAGAAAATAGCTTATTGTCGGGCACCTTAACACTTTTGCACACACACTTGACAAAGGAAAACCATGACTGGTAAAATGACAAACATTTGCAAATTAGATTTTACTTCTGGAAATATTCACTTGCCTCAGGATTATTGTTGTACATTGTCTCTTATGAAACTTTGTCAAACCAGAACATGAAGCCAACAAGAAATTATGAATCATTTTTAATAAAATATAGTAATCTATGATATACCAATTTAACTTTTGCCCCAGAATGCACAAAGACAAAATAATATCTTACAGTACAAAGTTCATGGATTTTGTGTTTTAAAAAGACAAAAGCTCAAAACCACAAAATCATCGCTTGTCTTGGAAATAAAAAAAAAAAAACAGTATCATTATGCCAAGATGTTTGCCAAAAGCAATATAGCAAATTTAATGACAAATTCTGTGCTTAAGAAGAAACAGGGGCCTGGCCTTAGCTCAGTTGTTTAAGTGGCTGCTTCCACAATGCTGTCAGCCTCAGGTTGCTGTAGTTCGATCCCCACAACACTAGAGCCAGCCAAACCCCCCCTGAGGGCATTCGGAGCAAAAAAAAACAAATACAAATTTATGGGCTGGAGAGATGGCTCAGTGGTCTAAAGCACCTACTTAGAACAAGTTCAGCGAAGCACAGGG
>NW_004524691.1:9450664-9462680 GCF_000260255.1 Octodon degus | reverse complement strand
TATAAAAGCAGTAACGATCACTCTTTCTGGAGCAATAATATCATGTAGAAAACTAGAACATTGTACTTAGTACCGAAAAAAGATCAGTTACATGTTGACAATTTTAGAACCAACTTTCCTAGCAAGAATCCACCAGTATCTATTTCCTTTTTTAAAAAATAATTTTATTGAGAAACAAATAGCAATGAGACAGTTTCAAAACCAATTAGAAGGACAGTTTCAATAATTAATGCATTGCATATTGTTGTCTTCTTAGTGGTTATTCATAGTACAAGATGCAGTTATGATATACTGTCAACAAACACTGTTAGTACAAATCTATTTATTGAATTATAAGAAATTAGCTATATATCTATCCTAACTAGTTTGAATATACAGATACAAAATGGTCCTTCATTTGTATCCCCTTTTTTCTGTTTAGTTTTCCAGAAATGGGTATTCTATTGTCATTTAAATATTATAGCTGCGTAAATTCAGCAAAATATTCCAATATAGTCCAGTAGCCCATAATAATAGTGAGTTATCCATAGGACTGGCAATTTCAGAAGTTGTTGAATTGAGCCATTTACAGCTCATCATATTAATATGGCTTTACTTTTTATACATCATTTTGGAATAGATCAAAAGATTCAGAAGCTTCTATGAACACATTCAGCCACTTCATCTTTGACAAAGGGTTCAAACATGATTACTGGAAGAAAGATAGCCTCTTTAACAAATGGTTCTGGAAAAACTGGCTCTCTACATGCTGAAAACTAAAATTTGACCCAGGTCTAACACCATGCACTAAGCTAAAGGCAAAATGGATTAAAGATCTAAACATTAAAACAGAAACACTAAAACTCCTGGAAGAGAAAGTAGGAGGAACTCTTGAAGACATAGGGGTAGGCAAAGAGTTCATGAACAAAAATCAAATAACATGGGTAGTGTGTATTTCCTAAACTGTAGGCTTATGCATCAAACTTTTGAATGTCATATATTGTAACTAACATAGCAAAAGCTTACAGTAATTTTCAATTCATAAGTTTTAAATAGACTTCAATCTGAATATGTAGTATTATCTAATATAGATGTCATCTTTTTGCATTCTTAATTATATAAAATTGAGTGGTGGGACTTTCTGGCTTACAGACCAAGCAATTGTTTAAGCAAAGAGTAATTTAATGAGGGAGGCATCAAAAAATGTATCACTTTTAAAATTTTTATTTATTTGATACAGGGTCTCATTACATAGTTTAGACTCATAGTGAACCTCCTGTCTCAGCTATCCCAGAGCTGGGATTACAGGCATGTGCAACCATGCATGGCAAGCAGCAGGGGAATTGAACTCGGGTATTTGCATGTGATATTTGGTTTTGTTTCATTTTTCTTTTTATATTTTAGGCGAGGGTCAACACTGTGTTCAGAGATTCACTGCTAGATCAGACTCCTAATGATACCCCTGTTTACAGCCTCACAAAAGCTGGGATTATAGGTGTGTGCAACCATGCCCAGTCTCAATTGCCATCTCAGCACACCATGGGAGTGGGTCTCCAGCACAACAGGCCAGGGGATCAACCCCCTGGCCCCTCTGCCTGCTTGCAGGCACTTTAATCCACTGAGCTATTTGGCTGACCTTTTTTGTTGTTGTTGTTTTTTTTAAGTTTGCACTTGTTAGGCAGGCATGTAGCCAATGAAGCTCTCTCCCCAGGCCCCAAGAAATTATCTTTTATTATCAAAGTAATCATTACTATTTTGCTATAATTTTACTACCAAAATGTTGGCAAGCAATGCTAAATGTTTTATAAATGCTGATCTGCAATTGATATGCAGCAAAACAATATTTAAGTAAATTCATTAGATTTATATTTTCCTCAAATTTTATGTTGGTTAGTCTTGTTAAATTTATAATGAAAGTAATTATTGTCACTTATATATGTTTCTTCCCTATAATGTCCCAATAACTTTAGTGTACTTTAACATTAAAAGTTTACTCATTGAACAAATGATAAATTTCATTTTCTTCTTAGCATAGCAAATTAACCGAGGACTTAACTTGATACCAACTTCCTCTTTTTAGTATTTTTTTAGCAGTGCTGTTGCCAGGCCAATGGTTGTGTCTACATTATCTGTGGTAGAAGTGATGAATGAATGGAGACACATGTTTAGAGTAGGAAGGCGTCAGGCACTGGATTACTGAATGGAGAAGATGAAAGACAGAGTCGGGGGATCCTTTGAGTTATTGGATTGGATAACAAGGCAGATGGCAGAGAAAATTGGCAAATTCTTCTTCGTAGTCAATAGCTGCCAACCATGAAAGTAAAGAAGTATAAGAACTAGGAACCTAAAGTTTTAAGTAGGTCAAAAAACATTCTCAGAAAGATATAAAAATTTGCAGAGAATACATAAAAAATATCATCAGTAAATTAAAAAGAAAGTGACACACTGCTGGCATAACCAGTTGTCCCAAGAAAGATAAGGAGTGTATTTGTTTGGTGGCTATTGTTTTTTTCAGCTCATTTCATAGAACGTAAATGATCTAACAACACATCTAAGAGATCTGTCCCATTTACCATGCCTGACATCTATGGAATGTAGACTAATAGACCAACCTCCTTATAATGACTGCTAAAAATTGTATTTTCACTCAGTGCTAGGAAGGGCAGGATATTATTACTTTTTTCTTTTTGAGATAGGTTTTGGTAAACAGTTCAGACAGAGAAGTCTTTTGAAGATGTTGAGAATATGACTATTTTTAGTATCCTCAATGTATATACAAAATGATACAGTATACCCAAAACCATATGTTGGAGAGTACGAGCTCAGAGAAAGTTTTATTCACTATGGTGATTAGCCTGGAGTAGGTGGGGAAGAGAATATTAAAAAGGACAGTTAATGCTATTATTTTTATTTTTTAAATTTTATGACTTTTGGACCAATTCTGCATGCTTATATTTGATAATTGAACAGCTAATTTGAAGACAACAAATATACAATATAATAACCATTGTTGAGTTTTGATTGTTTTATTTAGTGAAATTCAGTATCACCCCTTACTATTTTTGTTCTCTTTTTTAGTTTTTTCTTTTCTTTTTTAAACTAATTTTATTAAGAAACAAATAGCAATGAGACAGTTTCAAAACCAATTAGTAGGACAGTTTCAATAATTAATGCATTGCACATTGTAGTCTTCATAGTGGTTATTCATAGTACAAGAAGGAGACATTGTGTCCTGTCCAAACACTATTAGTACAAATCTTTCTTCTCATTGAATTAAGAGAAAGTAGCTGTATATCTATCCTAACTATTTTGTATATACAGATACAAAATGGTTCTTCATTTGTATCCCCTTTTTTGTTTAGTTTTGTCAGAGATGGGTATTCCATTGCCTTTTAAATATTGTAGGTGCGTGAATTCAACAAAATAATTCAATACAGTTCAGTAGTCCATTATAGTGGTGGGTTATCTGTTGGACTAGCAATGTCAGGAGTTGTTGACTTGAGCTTTTTTACAGCTCAGCATATTTATATGGCTTTACTTTTTATATCCCTTTTTACACTTTTCTGCTGGATGGTTAAGACCAAGATAAAGCAAAAACGTATATAACAAGAAATGTAAGTTTTGAATCTGACAAGTTCTGTCAAATCACCTCAGGATTTGCCCTGAAACCCTGTACCACAGTTTGTAGATCCTGTGTCAGTGTCAGTCATGTGGATGAGTCTCTTTCAAAAAACCAAAAAACATTTTAATGGGACTGGTGAGATAGCTCAGAGAATAAAGTGCCTGTTTAGGCAAGCTTAGGCAAGCACAGGGATGTGGTTTGATCCCCAGCACCACATGTCATGCTAGCTCCGCCCCCAGGGCAGTCTTGGTCAGGTACAGAGTCCAGGCATAGTGACCAATGTTTGTAATCCCAGCGCTGGGGAGGCAGAAAAACAAGAGCATCACTATGAGTCCAAGCTGCATAGTAAGATCCTGTAACAACCAAATACATTTTAAAAAATTTAAAAAACTTTTTTAAAAAGCATTTATGGAATCAGTCCCAACACTCTTGTTTTATAGTTCTGATGTATACTTGCTATATAAAACTAACCACAGTACGTGGTATGTGTGCGCAGGCTTGTGTGTGTGTGTGTGTGTGTGTGTGTGAAACAAATGCCTGTCTTACATTATAACCCATAAACTTCATTGAGAAGGGCAGAGAAATATTTGGGTGTACCCATGAGTTCTTTAACACAGATCTGGACATAAGTTTGCAACATACTGAGTGAATTAAGATAGAATTCTATAGACTTTTCTTGGCGGGGGGCATTTTCCTGTATTTAAGTAGATTTTCAAATATGTATAGTATTCATTCCTGGAATACAGTCATAATATTAAGAATCAGAGAGAGGTAATATATTAAGTAGCCAATAACAAAAGCTTTAGTCAGCTTATTTATTTTTGATTTTGTTTCCTTTCAGATATTCTTTTAAATTAGATGAATTAACACATAGAACTTTACAGACCTGCAAAAGTGAGAGTGAGTTTTCTCCCTAATTGTTACCCATATTCTAGATGTATTTCCAGGACTGCAGGACTGCATGTTGTAGACATGTTTTGTCACTTGAGTTGACTCCATCAACATTACCAAGAGAGGTAAAATCTCTACCACATGTTCTTTGACTAAGAATATTATGGATTGGTAAGAATACTTGACAGCATTCTCAAATTATCTAGTAGTATAGCTACATTAAAAGAAACAAACGTTGTCTTCTATCATGCTAGCAGCTAGTCATGTTTGCTATCTAACACATTGTAGAAGCATAGAATCAATAATTTAATTAATATTCTGATGTTATGGTAAGATATTAGTAATGAGGTCAGAGTTGCTGAGTAATGCATACAACAATAGTATAAACTATTTGTGTAAGATCAAAATCCATTGCTTTCATGGAATAATTTTATTTTCTATTTAATTTCAGGTGTTGAAACAGCCTAAAGGTTGTTATAAATTATGTATAGCACTGTATGGAAATAAAAATTACTGCTTTTATGCCTTACCAGTTACAAATATTGTTTCAAATTGAACATGCTATAGATTTATGGTTCATTTCACAATCTTGTTGTAGGTACATAATGTTTGTCAAAAGAAAGTTTAAGTGGAGAACTTTAGAAAATGTCAGATTTTTCAATAGATTACTGAGAATTCTATTGCTGCATTATTTGTAAAATTAACAGAATAATCACATATAAAAATAACCATAAACTAACTTCTCCAGATTGTAAATTAGATCACTACCTTTTAAGCTAAACTTTTATAATAGTTAATTTGTCTTCTCCACATTCCCCTCTCAAGCTATAATTTTCAGTTCTTTTATTTTTTGACAGTGTAACTGGGTTTGGAAAGATGGTAATTTTTAAAATTTCTGTTTTGGCCTCTGTAGAAAAGTTAACTATGAATACTTTGATTTTTTTTCTTCTCTTAGGTTTATTATGAAAGTATTTGACAAAATTATATTATAATTAAGGAATTAAGTATATAATAACACAAATTCAGAAATATGCATAAGTGATGCTATATTAGTTTCAAATGAAACTTTTAATTTTGTCTTTCAAAATTCAAGTCAAGAAATTTTTGTAACAGCAATTAATTACATTTGTCTTATAATCATGGACATATAAAATGACCAGTCAAATTCTACGCTCTTCGGAAGTACATTAGAGTGAGGCTTTTTTGTTTGTTTTCACCTATGATTTTTATTATTTTGGTAATCAATAGGAGGTTACTTAACCTACAGTTAGAAGGCATGGAAAAGAACAGGGGAGGAAAATCTCATAGACAGTGTGAATGCAACAAAAGAAACTATTTTTCAAATTTTCTTGGAAAACATCTTCAAGAGCAGAAATCATAGTAGAATCATCCTAAATCAGATTTGCTGGGTACTTTTTAATCCCAGTATCTCAAACTCAAAAATATTCTTAAAAATCTCTCATGGCATTGTCATGCTCATTTTCCCTTCAAAAGAGAGTAGGTTTCTGTACACACACAGACATGCACATGCACACACACGCACACACACACACACACACACACACACACACAGAATAATAGATAAAAATTGAGGAAGAAAGAGGATGTAAGGAAACAGTAAAAGAAACTGAACAATAAAAGGATTTTCAAAAGACTCATAGTAGGAAATGTTCATTATGTTTTAAGTAAATGATAATAATAATAGAATTTACTTTGGAAACAGAGTGTGTAGTACATACTTCGCACTCTATATGGGCTCTATAGTTTCTTCCATAGTATAAATGCATTATCATTGTTTCCTAAGATAATCTGTTCCCCAAAAATTATATAATCAATATGCACAAAACAGTATTAAGAAATATTCTGGGTCGGCGAGAGAGCTCAGCTGTCTTAGCTATCTTAGCTCAGCACTAAGTGCCCCACATGTGGTACCGGGATGAACCGAGGTCCCTGCACTTGCCTAGAGTGAGACCTTTTTAAAAATATTTTTATTGAGAACCAAATAGCACAATGACACAGTTTAACAACCAATTACTAGCACATTTTCAATAATTAATGCATTGCATATTGCTGTGTTAGTGGTTATTCATTGTACAAGATGCAGACCTCATATCCTGTCTCAAACACTATTAGGACAAACCTCTCTATTCATTGAATTAAGAGAATAGAGCTGTATATCTATCCTAACTATTTTGAGTATACAGATACAAAATGGTCGTTCATTTGTATCCCTCTTTTTTAGTTAGTTTTGTCAGAGAAGGGCATTCTGTTGTCATTTAAACACTGTAGGTGCATGATTTGAGCAAAATATCCCAATATAGTCCAATAGCCCATAAGAGTAGTGGGTTTTCCATAACTGTCAATGTCTGAAGCTGCTGACTTGAGCCTCTTACAGCTCATCATATTAATATGGCTTTACTTTTCATATTTCGTTTTCATACTTTTCTGCTGGATGGTTAAGACTAAGAAAGAGCAAAGCCTATATAAAAAGAAATGTAACATCTGCATTTGATAAGATCAGTCAAATCCCTCAGGATTTAACCTGAAACCCTGTGCCTCAGATTGTAGAACCTTTGTCAGTGTCAGTCATGTGGATGAGTCACAACCATTGCTTGACCAATTTGCTTTCTGAGAAAGCCTGAGAGAATGTTTTCTCCCCATGTGACTCTCCTTAGACACACTCTACATCATCGATCACTTTCCTCTGTGGCCTCATAATATCCTTGATCAGAAAATTTGGGACACAGTTGAGTTACAGGATGTTACAGTACAAGTTCACCTATTTCCTGAGTTCTTACTGACCTTGAAAGGCTAAGACCAAAATGTTGGCTGTCCTTGTAGCCCTTTTTTTTTCTTTAATTTTTGGTCTGCAAACTTAAGCTATTAACCCTCCAAAAGAGAAGCTTAATGAAATTATTACCCTATAGCATATGCAGTTGAGCTTAAGCTCTTAGTGAGGCCTTTGATGAAACATATCAATTATGTTTACACATAGGTTTTACTTTAAACCTTGAACTTGTGCATCAATTTGAACCCTCCATTCATATTGAAATACTTCCCTCTTGAATTTTCTGATACTATATTTCTCTGCTTCCCCTCTTACCCCATACAGTTCTACTTTGCAATGCTCTTTATTTACATCATTCTCTTTGCTATGTCCTAGCTTTGAGCTCAGTCTCAAATCCTCTTACTACTCTTTAAATTCCAAATGTCCTTGTAAATAACCATTTTCACTTCAGAAATACTATATTACTGCAGTTCGATGTTTCCTTTGTTAAATATTTAGAAATGTCCTTTCCGACACTTTCCATACTGTATGAAATGCTGCTTATTAGATAAATCTTTTCTCACCTATGATATCAAAACATAAATTCTATTGAAAAGATCCTCTTCTCCCCAGTAACCTATCTTTGTCCTCCACAGTTTACTAAAATCTACAGCTCAAATCCATTCTCTTATATACAACATCACTATCATTGTACTGAACCTAAGTTATTGAATTAGTTTCTGGTGCATTTTGGTGACACTTCAACATATAAACATTCAATTTTTTTGTACAGCCATGATGGAAACATTTCATGTAGACACCATGATAAAACCTACAAGCCATGTAATTTTGCTCCCTGTATTAGAAAATTTGGAGTGTTCTCATGGCTCTTAGAGTAAAACCCAGGTGGTTTCCCTGGTCTATAAGCACCTTTAATAATATAGATCACCTTTAATAATATCTTCTAGCCTCCTCTCCACTTTCCAACTTCATCTCATAAGCTGTCTATTATTTCTTTCTCTTTGTCTCCTTCAGTGGGCACATCCTACTAACCCCTCCTTTATTACCCTTAATTGTCCCCAAGCCAGTTCTCAGGTCAAATATATTTATTTTACCCTTCAGTGCCTGGTGAAGTTGCATTAATCCTGTATGAAAATCAGTTTAAACATCTGAATGTCTCTTTGATGATCATTATCCATAGAATAATTTTAATTAATTTCATAATAATCACATTCAAGAAGTATTTTGCTTATTTTTATACATTTTAGTTAGTTTTTTCTTCCATAAATTTGAAATTTATTAAACCATGAATACTATAGTTCTTGTTCAAATACAAATTCCTTCATTCTGGTTTAGTCTACTGGGATAGACATCATGCAAATGTTTTCTGAATAATTTAAAAATCAAATGAATGGATGATTTTATGTAATAATGGATAATCTTTGTTTTCTTCTTAACTCTGTAGATAATCTGTTAGTTTCAGAGGGAAAATAAAACAATTTAAAGTACTATTAATCTTCATATATTGACTTTTTAAAATCTTTCTAAGTAACCGTATTTCAGATCTACTAACATGTTTGTAAAATTCCTTTCTTTCCTCAAAATATTGATAGTGATCTGTTGGAGAGACTAAGGAGGACTTTACAGTCAGAAATGTATGGCTACATCTTCACAGTATCTACAAAATCAATATTCATGAGCACTGGTGGAAGAATTTTTAAAGGGGATTTGATCTCACTTTTATCACCTGAGAAAGGTACCTTCAGTCATCAAAATTTCTTACCTTCCATATTCAAGTAAATGTTCCTACCACATCTAATTTTGTGTACCAAGAAAAATTCCAAACTTTTGACCTCCCCATGCTTAATAAATCAGAAAAGGCCTGTGTTCCCAAAGGAGGGATAGGCATAGGATTGAACAACTGTATTTCTCTATTGAGCCAGAGCAAATCTCACAGCACCTTTTGTTTCACTCAGATGATAAACTCAGATGTCTCAGCAAAACAAAAGCAAATAGGTGGATGGTAACAGATAAAGTCTATACTTCTTCCCCTGCAGTATGTGTTTATATCACATAAGTATGAGGTAATAGTTTCTCTTTAGAGCTATGTATTTTGACCACACAGTTGCTTAATTTTATATAATGTAGAGGATTGTTTATTTATTTATTTTTTTGTATTTTAGAGAAGGGTCTACAGGGCGTTCAGGGTCTCACTACTAGATTGGACTCATAATGATCCACCTGTTTACAACCTCCCAAGAGCTGGTACTGGCAGGTGTGCGCTATCATGCCCAGTCTCAATTGCTGTCTCAGCATGAGTCGGTGGGTTGGGCACAGCAGGCCCAGGGATCGAACCCCCACCCTCTATGCCTGTTTGAAGGCACTTTAATCTGTGGCACTATATGGCTGGCCCTAGAGATTTTTTTCTTATGGGCTGTAACGCATTAGCCAGTGTACACAAATTAAACATACATGAATGCTTGAGCACTTTCCACTGAACTGTCACACATATTCATGCATGTATTTTCTCACAGTGAAGTAGCTGTCCTTGCTTCAGCAGCGCGTACGTGATGAAGGAGTTGCTTGGCATCACTGAACAATTTATATTTGACTTTTAGATTTTTTCCTACTTTTAGTTACAAACATTGGCCCATACATTTCACTATTTTGTAAATTCAGGAATTTTCCACTCCCTCGTCAATCACTGCTGTTTCATAAACACTTCTCTTTTTTTCTGAGAGAAAACAAAGCCAACTAGTTCAAGCAAATGTCTGTTCAAAGAAGAAATTGGCAACTTACCTGAAGGAAACATACAGCTCTTTAAGTCACAATGACTCACTTGTAAACTGGAGTCAACAGTAGTCTCATTGTAAGGTTATTAGGGCGATGAAATGAGATAGTAGGTATTAAATGCCTTCAATAGTACATGATAGCATACTATCTATTACATTTTGCATATTTTACAACTAATTAAGGACTATCTCAATACCTTAGAAAAGAAAAATATATTCAACAAAACAAGTGTGCATCTATAGTTACCTCATGTATGAAATTACTGCCTAATTTCTGTCCATGGAATACTAGTGGTATGTTCCAACACAAAAGAATTAATAAAGACAAAATGGAATTTCAAAGTTTTGGAAACATAAAATAATCATTAAAAATAGGAAACCAGAAAGAAACCCCTTAAAATTAATGAAGGAGAAAAGATAAAGCAACACTGTACACTTCATTCATTAGTTAATTGAATACCTCGCTTAGTTTTACTTTTCTCATATCTAAAATTCATATAGAAAAGTTAAAAATACGATTATTGACCAGATAATATATGTATATTCATCAAAATTTGGACTGAGACACTGGTGCCAATAAGAAAACAAAATTTCACAAAGAATAAAAAACTTGAGTGAAGAATTTTTAAGGGACAAACATCATTTTGCCATTGTTTCTGTTACATTTTTGCATTGCATTTAAGTGTTAGAGTTCATTTATGTTTAAATATCAAACATGAAGAAAATGGGTTTATAATTAAATAACTATGCTATTGCTAGTTCTAAGGAATTTCACTTGATTTCCTCCTGTGTCTTCCACATAGCAGTGCAATTCTTCCTTGTTTCGCAGATAGGAAAATTGAATTTGTTCCGACATAGCAGAAAGTCAAGACATTACTGAGGCTGAGAGGCACAGAAGGTGAAGATAAAGGAATCTTCATTACGCTAACTCACTCATGGTAGGTTTGTAGTGCAAGTGTGAATTCCCTACTTATTAGCAACAGGACATCAAGGTACAAATTTATGTAACATTTGGCTAAACCAGTTTTTTTTTTATAATTTTCAGTTTCATTTTTTCTCTGCTCAATTGGCTAATTTTCTATGGATTTGACCTTGAAATGTAAGTTTTCAAATCACAGGAGAAGAGATTCAACATGTCTCAACTAACCACAGAAGTTAATCTAACTTTATTCAAGTTTGAAAGATAGATGTAAATATATATTGTGTTCTAGTTTAATGTTATGAAAATGATGAAGTAAGGGTCTTAAATTCTGCTTCACAAAGCTTCAAAATTACAAAAAGAAATTAAAATGAGACTAAGAATTGAATTAAGACTTAAGAGATACTTTCTGCCCATAAAACTTTACAATTATCTGTACTATCCACAGTGAAGGTACCTTTCTTTAAAATACTTAATGAGGGACCAAGCAGATACCTCAGTGGCTTAAACACCTGCCTAGCAAGAGCAAGGTCCAGAGTTTGATCCCCAGCACCACAAAATGAATAAATAAATAAAGTAATTAATTAAAACCAAATAAATGTTATTGTAAAAATATTAAGGGGTACTGGGTGTGGTGGCACATACCTGTAATCCCAGTGCTTGGGAGGCTATAACCAGAAGGAAAACTACAAGTCTCATTGTGTAGTGATGAGATTCTGTAGACCCTGTACCAAATACAAAAAAAGAAATTATTTAATTTCAATTTTTTTTTTATTTTAAGGAAGAGTCTACAGGGTGTTCAGGGTCTCACTACTTGATCAGACGCATAATGATCTGCCTGTTTGCAACCTCCCAAGAGCTGGGATTAAAGATGTGCACCACTATGCCCAGTCTCAATTGATGAGCACTCCCTGGGAGCGGGGCCACACAGTAAGCCAGGGTATAGAACCCTCAGCCCCTGTGCCTGCCTGCAGGTGCTTTAATACACGGAGCTATTTGGACGACCCTCTAATTTTAATTTTAACTATGTGAAGTTGTCATTTGAT
>NW_004524691.1:9418659-9450564 GCF_000260255.1 Octodon degus | reverse complement strand
AAATGTTTCCCACTAACAATTCTGTCCCATACCACACATGTCCACATATCTAATCTGTATCACCTGTTGTTTTCCTTCCACACTTTGCTACACTTCAGTATCATTTATGAAGTTTTCAATCTATTCTTGGCCATTCCAGTTCTTTAACATTTTGATTTGATTGCTATTGGTAAAACATCTCTATAAATTAAAAAAAAATATTTCCCTCATTGATTCTAACATGCAGCAAACATTTAGGAATAAGTGTGGTACACAAATAATGTTTAAAATCTTAAATCACTAGGATTTGAAACCCACTCATCTAACCTAAACTGGGTATATAGACAAATCTACAACTGAACTCATGCCATACAGTGAAGCCTGTCATTTATTTGACAATCATAAAAATTGGGACAGTAATTGAAAATTATTAACTGTTTATTATATATTGAATTGAACTCAATATTATAATTACTATAATTGTGGAATAAAAGAAAAACTAAAATTATTTAACATAGTATAAAAAAGCAACAATTATAACTTATTGATTCTATTTTCTTTCTCTATATAAATTCACACCTCATATATTCTAACTGCTATGGACCTTGAGTGGACTGTTGTATTAGACTCCAGTTGTTAATATCTGGACTATGCTTTTATGTTTAATTATGTGTTCATTACCTGCCACTCTAAAAGATATGCTCCTAGAAAGTAGGATCTGTACTCTTTTCCCTATCTTATCTTCAACCTGAGATGCACCAATCTTTGGTCTGATAAGAGGTAAAGCACACAATTCTGCCTGTGACCCAGGTATAACTCAGATTGAAGGGAGCTGTTATTATTGATATTTCCTGACATATCATGATAGCAAACCTGAGATATTTCCTTTCCTGTGGATGTACAGAACAGCACAAAGTCAGTAAAATATTTGACCACTAATATCAATAATAACTACAAATATCAGAGTGTGGTGTGACTGTACTGGTTGATATGTTCTGTCAACTTGAGAAGTTTAGAAGTTTAACTGAGCAACTCAGCAGGGTGCCAGGGTTCTCGTTTGTTTTGTGAACATCCTTATACTGGGCAAGAGGAGAGCACTGTGATGCTGTGAGTGCTACACCTGCCTGGGGGCAGCGGGGAAGCCTGCTTACAACATAAGGAAGGAAAGGTGCTTGCTCCCCTGCATTTTGCTCTTCTTCTCTAATGCCTTGAACTGTGGCCCGTCACCAGGTCACCCAGATTTGGAGCAGGGTGACTATGGCCTGAAACTTGCACAAACTGTGAACTAAACAAACTTTTCCTTCTTTAATTTTAGGCAGCTGATGTTTGGTCTCATCAATAAGAGAAAAGTAACTAAGACAGAGACATTCTTAGATTAGTCCATTTTATGCTGCTGTGATAAGACACTATATTGTAAAATTTTTATTTTTTTTTTTTAAAAAAGGAATCTTGTTTCAGCTTTGGAGACTGGAACGTCACAGACTTAGATGATGAAATTTGCTGAGGATGTTCTTTCTGTGTCCTCACATGGCAGAATGCAGCAGAAAGCAAGAGTAAAGTTTCTTTTAGAAGCCATTTTTGTATCATTAATTCATTCATGTGGGCATGGCCCTTGTGACCCATGTCCCTGCCAAAATGTCCACCTCCCAGCAGGGTTATACTTAGCATTAAGCTTCTGAAATATGAATTTTGGGTGGAGTATTGAAACCATAGACACTTACTACCTATGTCTCTAGTGTAAGACTTCTTAGCCATTAAAATTACTCCTACTAGACACAGATTTATTCCTAATTTTAGCAATTGTGGTACATAATAAAATTTGCATAAACAACCATGTGAAAAGCTTGTCTTCCAAGACCATGAACAGACTTCAATATGGTTATTTAGTGTGTTTTCTATTTGTTTGGCTTTTAAAAATGTTTATTTTATTTATATATTTCTTTATTTTCTTTAAATGCTTCTTTTATTTTATTTCCTTTAAATAGACATTCCTGAAATGTTTACTTTATATTTGTTTGTCAAGACTGTATATTCAACTTGCAATGCCCATGGAAAAGTATGAGATAAACTAGTTTTATTTTACAAATTTTTTGGATTGGAAATATTATTAGGACTAGGAAATCTATAAAACAAAAAGCCTAAAATTGTGAAGTGGATGGCCTGATTCAACATGTCTATTATTCTTGTATTTTAAAAGCATAGTCAAACTTTGGTTTGAGGGTCAAATTCGTTCTGCTCATCATCCAAGCATTTGTGCATCACAGCTGCAAAACAGAGAAATGAACCAATCATTTGCCAGTCCGTGGGACGTACTACTGATATTGCAAGGCATCATTCATTTACCAAGTTAAACTTCTTAGAAATGTTTGCTCATCATACACACACCTGGAGGCCAAGTTACTTGCAAAGCAAGGTCTGACTGTATATTAAAATAGAACACATGGGAATCACAATGAAAATTACTGGCAAGTTGCATTTACATATATGTGAATGATAGAGAAACAGAGACACCTATACATACATAGTAGTTATGATTGGAAAAAGTTTTAAAAAGTGATTAAGTTAGATGGAAATTCTACTATTCTAATACCTTCCATATATAATGCAAAATGGCCTGCTACAGGTAGATATTGATAGTTTAGCTAATTAAAAACAGGTGGACTATTGGACAACAGAGAGTAATAGAGCTATACTGTTCCCAGAGTTGGCAGTTAGTGACAATAAGATCATTTAAAACAGCAGATGTCTAAACTGCCACATAAATGAGTGGAAAATATGTGTTAGGAAGCAAAGTTATGCTTAACCTGGTCAGAATTTTTTTAATTAAAAAAATTTGGTTCAATTTATACATGACTTAACTAAAGGTAATAACACATCTAAGAAATTCAATTGATTATGACCCCTTAGTATATAGATGCATAGATAAATGCAATGATATTTTAATAATAAGGTGATGGGCTCTATATTAAATGTATGTATCCTACTTATTCCAGGTTTTTCAAAATACAATGTAATATGGAAAAATACCTTTCTATATTTTGGTCTAACATTGGAATATAATTGATAAAATAAAAATTTGAAAATGTGTTCTTTTCCTACCAATTTTTATAAACTAAGGCAACATTTTAAACATGAATGTGTTGTTTTTAATTTTAATGTTTATTTATTATAATTTATTTTGCATTTTTGTAATACTCTTATTAAGTATGCAAATAGTTACCTGTGCTTTCCCTGGCAATACTGATGCCAGGGGGCGGGGCTGGTGAGATGGCTCAGTGGTCTAAAACACCTACTTAGAACAAGCTTAGCAAATCACAGGGACCGCGGTTCAATCCCCCAGCACCACATGCCAGCCAGCCCCGCCCCCTGGTGGGCAGAGCTGGCCACACACACACACAGACACACACACACACACACATAAATAAAATTAAAAATAAAAAAAAAGAAATTGCTTTCTGTCTTTCAGTCACCTTGCTTAATTGTTTTTTGTGTGACAAGATACTTCTATCAAGAAAAGAATATCCATATGTTGAAAATAAACCTGGAAGAATGCTACACGTCCTTCCAGCCTCATTTTTTAACAGGCTCACTCCAGAATTGTTTAATTATTTAGGAGGATGCACTTGTGCTTTACTTTGCTGTTTATTATTATATTAAAGCCCTGAACTTGTAAAATTAAATGTTAACTCATAACCTTTTATCAGGTATGAAGGATAAACTCAAAGATTTTTGGGGTTTCACTTTAATGGCCTATGAAACTTTTAGTAATTTTGTAGTGTTAACACATTCTTTTCATGAATCCTCTGATGACAAAAACCTCTTTTTCTTGACCGACGCCTTGCAATGGTTTTGCTGTCATACAGATTTCCTTATTCAGAGATGAAATAGATAAATTATCACATACAGGTTTATTTGGTGTTTGTATGGCAGTCATACCTTTAATATTTTTTCTGATTTGTATTATACTTTTTATTTTTACTTGATCTATATTTTCTTTTTATAAAATGAAATAATAATTGTACACATTTATGGGATACACTACGATAACTTGATAAATGTATTCAAAAGGCGCTGATCACATCCAGTTAATCAATATTTTCCTAAAATTATTTTCATTTCTTTTTTGTTGAAATATTCCAATCCTCACTTCTAGGGTTTTTTTTTATAAAATGTATAATCAATAGTGAACTATTGGGGCTGGTCAAGTAGCTCAGTAGATTAAAGTACCTGCAAGCAGGCACAGGGTTCAGGGGTTCCATCCCCAGGCCTGCCATTCCTGCCCTGCCCAAAGGGCACGCTGAAATGGCAATTGAGACTGGGTGTGGTGGCGTGCACCTGTAATTCTAGGTTTTGGGAGGCTGTAAATAGGTGGATCACTATGAGTCTGATCTAGCAGTGAGACTCTGAATACCCTGTAGACCCTTCCCTAAAATATAAAATAAAATAAAATACAAAATAGTGAACTATTTTACCTCTTCTGTGGCATAGAACAACTTTATCCCTACATTTGAGTACTTGCTATAAAACACCCTTATATTGTTTCTTTCACATTTCCCATATGCTAGTGACAACTATTATCTGCTAGTATGACACCAAATTATTTATTGATCAATTAATTAATTTATTTGTTTATTTGGTACAAGGTTTCACTACACAGTTCAGATTCACAGTGATCCTTCTGTCTCAGCCTTCTCAGCCCTGGAATTATAGGCATATGCCACCATCCCCGGTTTTGATGGCCGGCCTGGCAAGGCATGCAGTACCAGAATCAAACCTGGTTTCTTTGGCTTGCCAAGCAGGCACTTAGACTGCCCAGTTATCTCTCCAGCCCTGAAATCAGCTTTCTAAAATAACTTATTTTAATGACATGTTAATTTTTTTAGAAATTCAGTATAGATGCCAAAGCAGAATAAGGTGCTCACAACAATTTGTGTCAGTGACCTAAGAATGGCTCCTGCATACTCCTGTCTCTGCTCCTCTGCTGTTTTCCTGACTGTGTCACCTTCTTTTTACTTCTAGCCCAAGTTGGTTCTGATTCTCATTTGCTCTGCTACAATGAACGATCTCAAGCAGCCATTATAAGAAATCTATTTTTCTAAGGGCACCTTGCGGGGCGGGCCCAGCACTTCACACTGGGGATTGAACCTCGGCAGCTGCATCTGCCTAAGCAGGTGCTTTAATCCGCTGAGCTTTGGCCGGCCCACTCTGTGGTCTCTTACCGCGTGAACTGAATCAAGAGTAGAACCCACTTTTGTTCAAAAGAGAACTCCTAAGGGAGGTCCGCGACACGGCTTCTTAATTGGCTGTTTATGAGAAGAAAATCGAATTCAAAGAGTTCCATCTCCCTCTCTTTACAGAAAGCAAAAGTACTTACAGAGACATAGCTTATACAATAGGAGACAATGAATTTCAAGGGCCTGGGGAGATAGCTCAATAGAATAAGCTCTTGCCTGGCCTGGCTGGAAGTTCAATTCCGCAAATGAATTTCACCCAGGAGTATTTTAAATACATTAGACTTTTAAAATTCAGAAATTATTTTTGTCATGATATTCTGTGTATGGGAGAATACAAGTTATAAACTTTTGATAACTTAGAATATTTAAAAATTTTGACTTTACATAATATATCTTTCTTGTGTGACAGTGCAGAGAATATGTATGTTTCTATATTCTTCTTATTTGTTTTTATTTATTTAGTTTTTTGTTCTTGGAATAGGGTGTAGCTATATAGTTCAGGCTGGTCTTGAGCTCACTTTGTAGCACAGGCTGGTCTCAAGCTCAAAAAAATCCTCCTGCCTCAGCCGCCTGAGGAATATACATATATTTAAAAAAACAAAAGCTAAATTTGTTAGCTTTACCAAACTTTTAATATTATTAAAGTATAACATTATATGTTCAATTGAATCAACTTACTGCAAAATGTTTTATAATAGCCATCGTGCTTCCCACTATGTCTGATTAAATATATTTTTCAAGATTCTTCAATAATTTAAAAACTTGTACTAATGTTAAATTTAAATTTTGGTATTAAAATATTATTTGTTTGTTTTTGGTAAAATCTGCACAGGAAATAAGACTTATATCTGAATGGAATTTTTTGTATGCTTAGTGTTAACTCTTTTTATGACCCTGATAAATTTTTAAAACAACCACAGCTTCTTAACGTTATTTATTATTATTTATTTATTTGTATTTTAGGTGTTCAGGGTCTCACTACTAGATCAGACTCTTAGTGAATCCACCTGATTACAGCCTCCCAATAGCTGGGATTACAGGTCTGAGCCACCACGCCACCACGCCCAGTCTCAATTGCCGCCTTAGCACATCCTGGGGGCAGGACTGGCATGGCAGGCCCAGAGATCCAACTCCCAGCACGCCACTACACCGAGTCTCAGTTGTCATCTCAGCCTGCCCAGGGACAGGGCCAGCATAGCATGTGGTTCCGCGGAATGAACCCCAGTCCCTGCTCTTTGTCTAAGCAGATGCTTTAGTCTGCTGAGTTATCTGGTTGGCCTTTTACCATTTTTCATTTAAAGGTCTCTCACACTTTAGAAAAAAATTTTGGTTTTTAATCAATAGTAATTTATAAATAGAGTGGAACATAAATTTTTATGTGTGTTTACATTGTAGAATAATCAAATCAGGCTAATTAATATATTCATCACCCAAATATTTATCTTTTTTTCTTTTTTTTTTTTTTTTTTTTTTTTTGTGTTTTGCTCCTTGAATGCCTTCAGGGCACTTTTGCATGGCTGGAGTGTTGTGGGGATTGAACTACAGCAAACTGAGGCTGCCAGCATTGTGGAAGCAGCCACTTAAAGAACTGAGCTAGGGCTGGGCCCCCTATCTTTTTTTTCTGATGAGAATATTTCACATGCTTTCTTTATCTATTTCAAAATGTGCATGTATGGGCTGGGGAGGTAGCTCAGTAGAATAAGTGCTTGCCTGGCAGGAGCAGGGTCTTGAGTTCAACCCCCAGTACTGCAAATAAATAAATAAATAAGTAAATAAGTGCATATATATCTCTTCTCCAATTTTGAAGTATAATTTTGTTGAGTTTTAGAAGTCTAGACTGGTGATAGTTGTGTTTTTTCCTTTCTTTCAGTAGTTTCACTGAAATCCATTTTTGCTAACATGATTTATTAAAATGTAATATTTTTTCTGTAAAGATAAGCAACTTTCAATTTCTTTGTAAGTCTTTGCAAGAATTTTCACTTATTTACCTCAGTTTGTACAAAATGACTAGGCGTAATTTTTTTGCATTATTCTGATGAAGGTTCTCTGAGCTTGTGTAAATGTTCCTCGTTACCTACCACAAGGTTTGGAACACTCTCAAGCACTGTACAAGTATTTCTTCTGTGTGCGTGTCTTTCTATCGCCGTATCAATTTCATATCTCTTACTTTTGTGACTGTCCCATGTATTGTGTTATATACTGTTACTGTTGACCTTGATTTTTTCTTCGTGTATTTGCATTTTTAATTATTTTTAAAGAATACAAAATGGTAAAAAATATTAGAACTGATACACAGTTTAGTTAAACAAAGAAATAGGAATTTGACAATGGTTGTTGTATTGCACAATGCTGTCTCCAAATTAATTGTTTAGGTTACTAGATATAAACCTGAACATTTGGTAAAAAAAGAAAATTAAAAATTAGGGGGCCCGGGAGATGGCTCAGTGGAAGAAGTGCTTCCCTGGCAAGTGCAAGGGCCTGAATTCAATCTCTGGTTCCACAAAAAAACAAAGAAAAGAAAAGAAAAGAAAAGAAATTTAAAATTACAAATACATCAAAAGGTACAATAGATACTGTGAAACGGAATCTGTTCAAAAATTGGAACGAAAAGTCTAAAAAGAGGAAAAGGACAAGAGAAAGAAGCAAAAACTACACATTTATTATATATGCAGAATAGTTTGGATCATTGTATTACTGGTTTCTGCAGGTCTATATTCTATTTGCATTTTTGAAGGTTGATTAATATATCTTCAAGCACTTTAAATTTCTTAGGCTGTATTTTTTCTAATAATGATACCATCAGAGATATTTATCTGTTTCAATTTCTTGACCTCTAATGCTGTACTTTTCATTCTTAGTATTTCTGTCTTTTGTTTACATTGTTTACTTCTTTTTCTTTCTTTCTTTCTTTCTTTTGTTCGTTCGTTCGTTCATTCATTCTTTCTTTCTTTTTTCTTTTTTCTTTTCTTTTCCTTTTTTTCTTTTTGTATTTTTAAGGAAGAGTCTACAGGGTGTTCAGGGACTCACTACTCGCAGTGATCTGCCTGTTTACAGCCGCCCAATAGCTGGGATTACAGGCGTGCCCCCACACCCAGTCTCAGTTGTTGTGTCAGCGTTCCCTGGGGGTGGGGCTAGCACGGCAGGCCCGGGATCTAACCCCCAGCCCCTGCACCTACTGGCAGGCACTCCTCTTTTTTTTGCTTTTGAACATCGACTACTTTTTCCCCTAGGTTCATTAACAATTCATTAATATTCATTTTAAATGCGTAGCATTTTTGAACATCTGTGACATATTAGAGAGACATATTCAGATGAGTCTTTTGTTTCTACAGAGCTATTTTTCTTCTTTTCAGAAGGCTTTTAATTTTTGTTGAAAACCAATTGAGTCATATAAAAGCGCCGTGAGAGAGAGAAGTCATCAGCATGAGCCTTGCTCAGAATCTTACTAGAATTTGAGTTGTGTTTTGCTGATAAAAGAGGCTTTTAAGTCCTCAGCTCTCCCAAGTGGTTTGTTCCCAATTTACATTAAATTCTTCAGAATTTCTCCTTAAGTAGAGTCTATATCTGTCAAACATCCTAAATGTGATTCACTTTTAGATTCCTTGTGGCAATAAGTATTCAAGGAGGAAAGTACTACATAATGTTATGAAGAAATATTCTTGCAGGAAGTCTATGTTTTGGGATGGAGTTTTTCATAGTGCTTCTGTCCGCCCTGAGGTAAAACAAGAAGAGTGGTGAATGCTGAAATTCAAAGAAAACCTACAGGAAAAATGCCTACAGCCCCTCACTATGAAATACTATATGTTTTTCCATATTCCAGTTTTAGTTTTTCTTTTCCTACAAGAACCAGGAAGAAATCTTTCTTAGTTCTTTACTCTAAAATTCTGCCAAAATTTCCTAAAGCCATACCCTCTGCATTTTTTTCACTCTAACACTGGTTGTTCAGCTTCCAATCATTTATCAAAATTATCATGTTATTGGTCCTACTAATTTCTGGTTTTGTTTCTGAAACGAGAATTGAATAGTAACTAAATAGATTTGCTATATAAACAGTTCCTTAATATTTCAGACTGGTATAGTTCTTTGTAATCTCAGTTATCCTTTGGTCCATGAATAGTGGATTTTTACTTTCTCCTCTTTTTTATTGCTGTAATGAAAATAACAATGACCTCTAAGCTGTACATGATTGTTCTTAAAGACTATTTTCATTGATTTAATTAATATCCTAGGAAAAAAACAATGTGTTAGAATTAATAAGTGAGTTCTTATGATATCAGTGTCAAAAGAAACAGTTTACTAATTAATACTCTTGAGTTTACAAGTATAATATTCTTGAGTCTAAACAGCACAAAGATAAAAATCTTAGTTCATATAATAAAAATTAATAGAACAAACTTTATATTGGTATATCTATTTTTCTTTTTTATGTATTTGATACAAAGTCTCACTTCACAGCACAGCCTTATAGTGATCCTCCTGCTTTCAGCCTGCCCAGAGCTGGGATAACAGCCTGTGCCACCATGCCTGGTCTTGGTGGCCAGCTCAGTGTATCCAGGGGCAGGACCAGCACTGTATGTGGTGTTGGGGACCAAAACCCGATCCCTGTGCTTGCCTAAGCAGGTGCTTAGTCTGCTGAGCTATCGTACCGGCCCTTAAAATCTGACTTTATATTTTTTATATTTAGACCTACCTTCCTCTAGATCCAATGCTTCATCCTTAGGCTGATAGCCAACTGATAGAAGATCTTCTCAGATTACAATATGTGAAGTAACAAAACCATCAAAATCATAACCATGAATCTTCTGCTCACAGTCTTATGACTGAGAAAGGTACTTATCATCTGAAAATGACCAAAAGGCATTTCTGCAAATAACATTGAGCAGAACTGATACCAAAGTTCATTCCTGATTCCTCTGTAACAAAAGTAATTAAAACATAGTTACTGACTCTCTTTTGAATTTGAAATTAGAGTTTTTTAAACAACAGAAGAATGGGCTAGGAAGTTATCTCAGTAGAATAAGTGCTTGCCTGGCAAACACAATGTCCTGAGTTCAATTCCCAGTACTGCAAAAAATAAAAAATAGAAAAATAAAACAAGAGAAGAATTTTCAGCTAAACATAGAGAATTTAGGGTAATAAATAGGATATATACAGTAGTTATTAAAGACAGTGCAATAAGGTAATAAATATAATAGGGTAATAAATAAGATATATAAAGTAGTTATTATACTGTCTTGTAATATACAAGCAATGTAAAATTGTAAGACATAATAAAAGAAGCATCCCATTTATATTTCCCCTAAGTTATGCAAATGAAGAATAAATTGGAGAGATTTGAGTCTGAAAAACTAAACCTCAAAATTCTACTAAAACATAAAAGACTAAAGAATATTCCTAGAGATACATTAATGTACATATGGAACACTGTAAATGTCAGTTTCTGCTAAGCAATTTAAAAAATTAATGAATTTCCCATCAAAACCTTAAAAGGTTATTGAAATTTAAGAAAAGGAACAATATCAAAGGTATTCTGAAAAGGTACACAGGAAGTAAACAATAACCAAAGATAGACAATTAAGACTGTCTGTGCATCAAAAACACCAGGAGAAAAATAAAGAGACTAGTACAAATATAGACCTAACTCCTGTTTCCCTCTGGGCCCTCCCAGGTGCTCCCTAAAGCCCCTATTTTGAACTTACCCCAAACTTTCTTTCTAACCAGAAGAAAGGGACAAGATCTGGGGCTACTTGCACAGGCAGCTGGAGACTCCCACCAGTTTGTTGCCTATTTATCCAAAAAGCTTGACCTTGTAGTCAAAAGTCAGCTTTTCTGGTTACAGTTCTTATCAGTTGCAACTTCTTATCCCCAAGGTCCAAAAGATTACTCCATATCATCCCTTCTAGGTGCACACTTCACACAACCTCTGAAATCTTCTCAATCATTCTCTTTTAATCCTTCTCTCTCAGACCAGAGTTTAAGTCCTGCACTTTCAGCTCTTACAAATCTCAGTTTCCTTCTGCTGCTTCTCTGTCTTAAACTCTGCCAACCTCATCCCAAAACCTGACGTCTCAGCCTCCACTCTTCAAGGTGAGTCCATAGAGCTCTTTGATTTAACTCTTACTTCCTTCTTTCACATAACTCCAGAGCATATTCCAGGGCCTCGCAATTGATTTACTGATGGCATTGTTTCAAAGACTACCCTTCTCCCGGTAGTGTGAGCCATCATTGAAGGCTATCATGATTGCCAATTCTCCTGCCCCTGTTGACAAGTATTCAAGTTGGCTGCCCTTCCCACAGTGACAGTGTCACAGTATGCAGAATTCAGCACACTCAAGAGCATTCCCTTTGACACAAGATAAGAAAATTCATATTTACATAGACTCCAATAGTACAGATGAAAGCCTAAGCCCAAGCACCAAATCTGGCATGGAAATGAATTCCTAACTACGAAAACATCCCTGTACAAAGTGAGCCCCTAATTTATAGCAGTCTGGAGGCAGATTGCCTACTTCACACAGCTAGTGCCATCCACTGCAAGGGCCATCAAAGGCCTAAGACAGGACAAACATGTCAGACATCAGTTGTGAAAAGAATGAGGCCGACAGAGAAGTACAGCAGACAGCAATGAAATGTCTCCTCTTTCCCCGCCTCCTGTTTCCTCTTATACCTTCCTACTTACCCCCAAACTAGCTACTGACAGAACAGGGGGCACAACAGAAGGAACAGCAGTGGTTTGCCCATAAAAACTTGGTCCTTCATATTAGCCCTCAATGATGGCAGAGCAAATTCCTTTCCCATATCCTTGACCAGTTCCACGTATATCATTCTCTCTTCTTCAATTCCTGCAGATTCACATACACTGTGCTCCTGTTTTAGGACCTCCCTATAAATGCTGACCACCCACGTCTGTGTATGCCAACCCCACGATCTCCCAAAGAAACCTCAGACCTCCTCCCTCCCAAGCCAATCAATTTCAGGGATCTCAATCTGACACCGACTGGCAAACAGATTTCACTCACTTATCTGTGGTATAAATGATCAAAGATATCAGCTTGTCCTAATGCATACCCAGAAATGACAGAGGTCTTTCCTGAATCAAATAAAAGATCCTCCATAGTAGCAGGTATCTTGCTGTAATCATCCCCCACTTTGAACTCAGAGTCTATCAAAACCTATTATGCATCTGAATTTACTTCATAGATCATGTATCAGCTAGATTCCTCCCTAAATATAACCTGGAAGTTCCACATCCTGTATCAATTCCCATCTTCAAGTAAGGCTTAAAAGGCAAATCGTCTTTTTAAACAGAACCTAACCAAGTCTTCCTTTCATATTCATTTAGTCTGTACTAAACTCCTACATTCGGTCATTTTCAAACTCAGGTCTCTTCTCCTACAAACCTCTTATGAGCAACCCCCTTGAAATTCTATATGTAGGGGACTGAGAGATAGCTCAGTGGACTAAAGCACCTGCTTAGGCAAGTGCAGGGTCTGTGTTTCGATCCCTGGTACCACATATGGTGCTTGCCCAACCCCCATGGCAGGCTGAGCTGACCACAGAGTCTGAGTGCGGTGGTGTAATCCTAGTGCTGGGGAGGCTGAAAGGAGGAGGATCACTACAAATCCGATCTATGTAGTGAGACCCCAAGACAACCAAATACATTTAAAAAAAGAAAAATAATTCTATATGGAATGGCTCTCATTGCCTTCCTTATTCTAATTCAAACCTAACCTTCCCTCTGAAATTTCTTATTTAACACCCTTAGGTGTCTCATTTGGGACTAAGCTGACTTCACCCTCCCAAAACTGTCCAACAGCCTAGTTATTCTCATCTATTGTCTTGACAACCTGGAGACAGGACATATATAAAAGCCTCTCAACCCCACTCAGGAATTAAAACCAGAGTATACAGGGCCTTTTCTAGTAATCCAGACTACCCTAACAGTAAAAAAATTAAAACATAATTCTTCTTGTGTCTACTTCTCCCTAAAAATGATTCCCTTTTTTCAGTGCATACCAACTGGACCCATCTCCCTGAAGTTCACCAAGTTGTCTCCTGGGACCAAAGAGACTTGAACATGGATAGGTGGCTCTTGCTTTCCATAACCTTGCCTATTTCTTGATGATTCTAATAGCAGAATTGACCGATTATTTGTTTTCTTCCTCTGCAGATACTATAATTGAAGTATAAATAAAGGACCATTGTCTTGTAAGTTATATATATATATATATATATATATATATATATATATATATATATATGATAGAATAGACATGCAGCTACTTTCTCTTAGTTCACTGAGAAGAAAGTTTTGTACTAATATTGTTTAGACAAAGATACCATGTCTGCATCTTGTCCTCTGAATAACAACGGTGAAAAAAACAATATGCAATATATTAATTACTGTAACTATCCTACTAACCTGTTTTGAAATTATTTCACTGTTATTTTATCTTTTTCCTCATTACAATGAATAAAAACATAAACATTAAAAAATCCATAAACAAAAATAAGCATCACTTTTTTCCACCTATAACGTAATTGCTGCAAAAAATTATCAAAACACTAGCTCCACCACAATAAGTTAAAACAACACCTATGGTTAAAACCATAATTAAATCATAAATAAATTTGTAAGTACTAGTATTTCTGACCTAATAACACTTTGAAATTTAAAATTTAATACTATAGGTTACATAAATATTGAGGAAAAACATGATGGAGTGAATGATAAACAAATTACAGATTCTTTTTTTTTTTTTTTTTTTTTTTTTGGAACCAGGGATTGAACTCAGGCCCTTGAGTTTGCCAAGCAAACGCTTATTCTACTGAGCTATCTCCCTGGCCCCTAAAGATTCTTCTTGACATGCAATATATCCAGAATAAGCCCCTGGAAGTTCAAAGTGTTGTAAGTTAAACTTACATTTAGTATACCTCCTACATAAACATCAGTGTTGGGCAATATAGCAATATATGATAACTTAGTAGTTCTTTACCTCAAGCTGCTGCCCAACATTGAAAGAACCCATCCCACAAATGACTAGTCTGTGAGTAGATCAAAACTGAACACACAGCTTCTTCTAAATATGTATGATTTTCACACCATTGTGAAGTTAAACAAGCACGAAGCTGAATTTCTGTAAGTAAAGGACTGTCTGTATATTTTCTAAAGGAAGAAACACCACAGATGGTCATAATATTTCTGAGAACCATTCTGTCTTCTCTTATAATAAAAATGAAGGCAAAAGAATTGAATCATTTTTATACTATAAAATTGTTAAATCATAAAATAAATGCCACGTTTGTGTAGGAATGTGGTAAAATGTGAGTGGATGCACATGGAGGGTGCAATGGAAATAATTATAAAGTCTTTAGGCATTTGTCTATACTTTGATCTAGTTGTAGAAGAGGCAGAAGTCAAAACTAAGGAAACGGCATGTTTTGCACAACGTTCTTCATACCCTATAAAACTGTAACTGTTAGGTTTGCAATAGCAAAAATGTGGAGATCACAAAGCATCAAACAAGAGAATGTAAGTAAGTAAATAAATCAATAGTGTACATCTACATCTATCATTTCTAAAATGCACTTAAAATATGTCACTAGCTTTGAAAGATATTTTCAGATGAATAACATGATTAAATAAAATCATGTAGAACCTGAATGTGGCATGACCAGAACTAACAAACAGAGAAGAGAGACAGAGAACAGAGGATTTTAGTAGAATTATTTTAAGAATAAGTGTTCAGATATATTAAACACTGCATCCAAAATTACAAATCTATGTTTGAAATGAATTTTCACATGTATTTTGTTGATAAACTTGATTTAAGTGAGCCAGTACTGTTCATGAAAGCACACCACACTTTTGTCTTTTCACCCTTCCACCCCACATGCCTGGCCCACAGCAGCTATGCTGTTTGATCATAAAACGTGGACTTCTGACAAATGAATGGATTATAATTCTGAGAGAAAGAAATGTGATCTTTTAAAGAGGAGATCCACCTCTCTCCTTTACTAGATTTGTGTTGACTTTTAAGTATCATTTAGTAAATCTTTTAGTTAACATATTTTGTGGTGGCTATTATTTTTATGATTTTTGGGAAGAAGTGAGGAAAACACAGTCTGAGTACCTGATATGCAGCAATTGCTTTTACAATTTTTTTTATGTCACAATGACCTTGTTAGAGAGCTATTTTCACTTTTTATAATCTTTTATAAAAAAGGGGATTAAGACACAGGCCACTTGTGATCTTTTAAGCCTGAACAGTCTTGAAGTCTTCTAAGTGCCTAGTCCTGACATTCATTTCTTTCCTGAATGTTGGGGGTCTAATCTAAAAGAAAAGCATTCTAGCTATTGCATCAAGAACATCCTTGATGGGCATGAAAAAACATAAACTACTTGAGAGATTTTATTTCATAGGTAGCCAAGCAATTCATTTAGACATATGAACAAAAAGTACAGAAAGTTGTCCATTTTCATAGATTGAATAAAAAGTTTTGTATGTTTTCCAAAAAACATAATAAAGATGAGTGTTAGGAAAAGCAGGGGCAGAGGACAAGAAAACAATTGCTGTGTAAATGTGCCAACTCCCCAAGATGAATTGGTCCACTATGTTCTAATAAAAATGAAAAATAAATACTTTTTAAATCAAAACAAAAGTTGAGAAGAACTTTTCTCCCAAAGAAGGGGTTTGAAAACTCACCAAATGTATCAGTACTTAACTGTTTTGATTTTAGATATAATACTAATTAAGAGTACACTTAGTATTTCTCTTTAAATTGTTCGATTCTGCTTATAATATATTTTGACTACAATTTTTCTCCTCTATTTTTATTATTCTGGTCTTGTATGTCCAAAACCAAATCTTCATCACATTAAAACAATTCAAAAATTCTAAAAAGATAGCATTTCAGTATCAACATAACTTCATAAGTAACACAAAAAATTAAGTAATTAAATTACAGGTTTTTTTTTCTTTCTACCCTCAGGTATTACATAAAAACCTTTCGGGCAATATCTTTTATTTTTTCCAGAATATATTTTATTTCAGATTAGTTAACATTCCACTGCCCACTACTCTCAATATGAAGTTGAATCCATTTAATAATCCTCCACTCTGCCTACCCCTTAGCATACACTTAAGTTGTGCAGTTGAAGTGTAAAACATGGACTTCTGACAAATGAGGAACCAAGCTTATCTGAAGGAGAATTTTTGTGTGTGAAGAAACCACTGTCAGATTTAAAGAAAAATTCAACCAGAACAGATATTAAACACAGCATTCTGTGGAATCATTCCTAAACAGTGGTCAAATAAAGAAAATATACATGTACCTTGCTACTTCGTACTGGCTATGTCAGTCCCACATTGTGTTCTCTGCTGGGTTAGTGATAATAGACCTATGCACTCTCTCTTGCCATGAGATAATTCTAGATGATGATAGGTTTCATCAAATGAAAATTTAAACATACAGGTTAAAGAACTAGAGTTGTTATTCAATGTGGTCTTTAACCATTATAGGCTAGAAATAGTAATTTCCTAAAGGCTTAATCCTCACTGAAGTACATGTTTACATTAAAACTACCTTTCATTTTGGCTTTCATTCATAATAAATATGCATAACAAATATTTAAATATATCAAGAACACACTAATACATACTTACAACAACAATTTCAGTCATGATTCTAAAATCTTAATCAAAATTTTTAGAAAAATTGATTGTAATATGCTAAATTCAAAACAGTGTCAAGTAGAACAGAGAAACCAGTGCTAAAATTTTAACAATACAGAAAAGTTATATGCTAATTATTCTCTTTACCACATGCACATACAATCCACATTTCATTAAATTCATAAAATTGTCTCAAATATACTACTAATAAAAGTTGTCATAAATGTTATTGTCTATTTTACACAAAACCTTAAGTTAGGGGCCGGGGAGATGGCTCAGTGGAATAAGTGCTTCCCTGGCAAGCGCAGGGGTCTGAGTTCAATCCCTGGTTCCGTCAAAAAAAAAAAAAAAACAAAACAAACCTTAAGTTGTAAAGCAATTAAATCATGTGTTCCTTTGATTTGATTCAGATGTGAATGAAATATGCCTTTACTGCAAAGTCAGTACCTCATCCATAAATTCTGTAAGTGAAAGTAGATTCTGTTTTGCTGAACTATTTACTGTTCAGTGTAAGGTTCTGTATTTTGAGAGAATTATATAAACATGACAAGTTATGGAGAAAGCTAAAACAAGAAATAGAAAAATATGTACTGTTTGATTACATTTTCACATTTGTGACTTTTTCTCATAAATGTTTAGCAAAATAGTGAGAATCTTCATATTATTTTTAACAACCAAAAATATTCTTATGAAATATGATAGAGAATCTACCCAGTTATAGTAAAATGAAAGAAAATTTCAGTGCTGAAAATTTGAGAAATATGATTTTTAGCCAACTAGGACTATTGAAATCATTGGTACATGAAGAAAAGATCGGTGTGCGAAAATCAAATGTGGAAAATTTCTTATATGCAACACTCAGCCAAATATTTTATTTTACAAGAGAAAGCTGAATGAATAACAAAAACTGTTAGTGATACCTAGAAGCCAGGTCATGCTGCGCTGTGGGGCATGGTCGTTTTTTCTCTAGTGCTCTGCTCTGTGCCCCTGGAGGAAGAACGCAGTCCAGACTGAGGCAGCACTGTAGAAGGGTGAGTAGAACAGGTTGCCAAGAAGACCCAGAAGGGTTATGCATTTAGGCCACAAGGCATGCACTGCCACCAAGGCATCTGCAGGGACTATGAGTTTGTATAAATTTTACTTTGGAATTGCAAAATGTCTCCCTGACCATTTTAAATGATCAGATGATCTAGGTTTTAGTCATGTAAGGAAATTACAAAAGAAATTTGGGAAAATAAGTTCTGATTTTAAAATTTGTATTTTTTGTTGGTACTTGTTTGTCATACATTATGATTACATTCTCCATGGAGTACTGGCATGTATACAATGTATCTTTAGTTTTTCACCCTTTCTCTCTTCCTCATTCATTTTTCCACAGCTGTGGATCCCTATTTCCCATTATCTTTTATTTTGCTTTTTATCTATATTTTGTATTTTTCATACAACAGAAATCATGCAATAGTTAAGCTGTGTGTTTGATTTATTTCACAGGTGGTCACAGGTGTATCCATTTTCCTTGTATGATTCAAAATATCCTCCTTTAGGGCAGAGTCCTATTCCATTGTGTTTTGTTTTGTTTTTTTTAAATTTTCATGTATTTGGTACAGAGTCTCACTATGCAGCTTGGACTCTCAGTGATCCTCCTGTTTTCCACCTCCCCAGTGCTTTGATTCCAGGTGTATGCCACCACGACCAGTCTCTGTGGCCAGTTCGATGAGCCGAGCAGCAGGGCCAGCGTGGCATGTGGTCCTGGAGATCATACCCTGATCTCTTCACTTGCCTAAGCAAGCACTTAGTCTGCTGAGCTATCTCACAGGTCCTGAGCCTGTTTCTTAGTTGACAAAGCATGCAGTCTTGCCCCTCTTCCTTTACCCTCAGGCCCACCAACATCTAAAGACCTGTTCAGTACTACAAAGCACATTTTATTATTAAGGACCAAAATACAAGTCAGTGCCATCAGGATCATTATGAAGCCTGCATGAGGTCTGGGATCATTTCTCATAAACATGATAACCAAGTCATTTTTTCAGCTAGTAATCTTAGTTTCATCACCTAAAAGTACAACTTAGATTTTCTGTTCTTCCAAGTGCTTCCTCAAAACAAATATAAACTTTGAGACTTTCATAAGCACTGCAGTTATTTTTTCCAATAAGAAATGGTGTAGTTCAATACAAAATGGAAAATTTTCAAGTAACATGGACATTCTATTAACTTCCTTCATTTTTCAAAATGTCATGCACCTATGAGAGATATTTTCAGAAATAACCCTAATATGGTAGATGTTGGGAACTGACTATATGTTCCCAAAATTAGAATGCTGAAGCTTAACATTTATAGAGTGATATTTGCAGCTATTTCTCTTTGGGAAGCAACTGAGGAAGGGTGAGGTCATAAGAATAGGGCGCCCATGATTGCATTAGTGCCCTTATGAGAAGAAACTCAGAGATGCTTTTTTTCCATCTCATGCTCTCCTTCTCTGCACTCTCTATGCCCGCTTCCTGCAGAAAAACACAATGAGGAAGTAAGGAAGTCATGCTTCGTGACCAAGGAAGGCATCCCCTTCTCCATACGGGAATCATGTTGGTACCCCAATCTGTTATTTCCAGTCCCCTGAATTATGATAAAATAAATTTGTATTGTTTCAGATATCCTGACTGTGGTATTTTAGTATGCCAGATCAATATATTATGACATACTATAATAATAACTTATTTCAATTATAGGGCTTAGAAACAACAACCCCCTCAAAAAGCTAGGACTTCTTTATATCCTTTATGCATGACAAGTTTTGTTTTCATTCTTCTCAATAAAAGTTTATAATGTGAATTTTAATCCAGAACTATAATTCATCACTAGCTTATAGTTAAAAGAAAAGTGAATAAATTCATGCTTTGAGTGGTAAGTTACACTTTATGTTACACTTAAAGTTCTAAAAAGTAGAGAAATGTTCCATCTTCAGCCAAAATCATTTAAGCATAACTGGACCAAAGATAATAGCAGAATTTGCCTTCAGTGAGACCACAGGACCAGAAGGCATCAGATGGATAGAAGCCAGGTCCACACACTGCAGCTGATGGGAATTATCTCAGCAGTTCAATTGCTGTTCTTTCCAACTCTTCTTCCATAATAATTTCTACATAAGTTTCCAAAATTGCCCAAATGTCCTCTATGTGGAGGCATACTGTTCTTTGTTAAAGTAGAATAAACTGAAAAGCTGCAGAAAGATCAAACTGAAAATGTACATCAAGTGACTATGAAATTCATAGGCTAAATATATGATTTTTAACCAGGATAATCAAGTAACATGATTATGAGAAAAATATGAATTTAAAGTAAAATGATATGTTCATGAAATGTCCTAGAAAGTAGTAATCAGTTGAGGAGATCATGGCTAATGATTTGGAAGATTATGTAAATGAATTCGTCTACGTCTGCATCTTATACCTTCATATATACTGATGTTACTCCTTCAGAACATGATAGGAATAGTACTCTTCTCATGGGTGACTTGATAAATTGAAACCATATGGGATGCATTCCATCTCTGTTTTATAGAAGCAGACAAGATTGAGTTTCAAATAAGAACACCAAAAAATAAAGCTATACTGTATTTTCACATAAAACTATTATTTCTTAATTTCTAAAAAATATTTCAAATCAACTTAACCAACTTTGTTTATTTGATATTGTTTTAAAATACATCATTGGTACTTTTTTTTCTGGTACCAGGGATCGATTTTGAAGCCTTGCACTTGCCAGGCAGGTGCTTATGCCACTGAGCTATATCCCTGACACTAGTACTATTTATATTTGCCTTATTAGACCAGTTTAAACATTTCAATCTTACTTTATAAAGTGATAATAATAAATATTTTATAGTATTATAAAGCACTTCAAAAAATATAACAGATTTCAAATCCAGAACATAAAATTTTATTTTAGACATTTTCATGTACAAATGAAGAAGTTACAAGTGCTCTTTAGAAAAATTTGTATTATAGTATTAAAAATAAAAATTGATGTCCAGTGAAAGGGAGAAATGAAGTGATTCACAGTCTAAATTTTGTAAAAATCCTTTCTAGAAAAGTTCTACATACAGCTTTGTAAATAAAATGTTGTCATGTATCTTTACCACATGAAATTCTGGGTTGTGAGTGTGTGCATTGAAACCAGGTAAACACATAAAAGCAAACTTCCAACCTACATGAGAAGAATGGATTTTTAAAATTCATATTGATCTTTCATTTCCTACCCTAAATCCTGTGGTTACGTTTGACTAATGTAACAATATGCCCACGTTTAGCTCATATTTAATAATATTTGCAGAGGAGAAAAAATAATACTAATACTTGCTTCTGCAACTATAATATAATTTCAATTTCAGTTTTATTTTCACTTGAAGAAAACTCATTGGTACAAGTTTATCTTTCTTTTAAATAAACATTTATTTAAAAGTAATTATAGATTTACCATAAGTTCCAGCACGTTGGGCAAGGAGGTTCAAAGCACTGTTCACCTCATCTATCCCAGTGGTAACGTCCTGTATAATTAAAGCACAACAAAAGCAGAAAATGAGCACTAGGTAACCATGCCTTTTGATGAGCTTAGTGAGTAGCTGAAGTTTTTCAAATTTTAACTTCCACCTTTACATGAATGTAGATATTATGAATGTACATACACATAGATAAGGGGTATATTGATGACCATACCAAGGATTAATTTGATGGGATTAGTGTAAAACATAGAGTTAATGGTTGGTAATAATGTATTATATGTTTATAATTGTAAAAGAGTAGATTTTAATTGTTCCTGCCACAAAAAAAATATAATTTACTTGAGTTAACATATATATCAGTTGCTTGCATTAGCTCATCAATACTGTGTTTATACATCCAAATATGTTGTATAAAATGCATATGTATAATTTTTATTTTCAATTTAAAGATGAGTTTTTTAAATTACAGTATGTTAAAGATGTTACCTTCCTTTATTTGAAATAATTTAGTAATCCTTTGTTAAGCTCCATCTCTGAAAGACTACCTTTAACCAAATATCTTAATTATACTATAATTAGAACATTTTTGTTCCTTCTTTACCTTACTTTTTCCAATGGTAGGTTTTTCAGTAAGAAATTAATTAGATAATATATATTTTATCATGGCAGATTTAATATAACACAATGAATATAATATTGTGTTTTGATATTAAATATTCCTCCCTGGATTATTGCATGGAAAGGGTACTTGAGAACTTGTGTGCCCTTTCTGGAGCAGGAGGCTTCTATAGGATTGCATAGCCAGGCCTGGTGGGGCAGGTCTGTAATCTACTGCCTGGAAACAGCACTGCAAGATGGCAAGTTCTCATGCAGTTTGGGATACTTAGGAACTTAGACCCTGCTGCACAAAGTAAAATAAAATAAAATTCGCTTTTGTTGTAGTTAAGCATGAAGACTATGAAGACTATGAATTTAATACTCAGAATTTCAGAGATGATAGATAGATAGATAGATAGATAGATAGATAGATAGATAGATAGATAGAGTTAGGTAATCAGACAGAAAAAAAATGTCGAAAATATTTTAAGAAATCAGTATTATTTAAAACACACTACCAAGGGGCCAGCCATATAGCTCAGTGAATTAAGGCACCTGCAAGCAGGTAAAAGGGACAGGGGTTTGATCCCTGGGCCTGCCTTGCTGGCACCGCCCCTGGGGCAAGCTGAGATGGCAATTGAGACTGGGCGTGGTGGCACACACCTCTAATCCCAGCTCTTGGGGGGCTGTAAACAGGTGGATCACTATGAATCCGATTAGTAGTGAGACCCTGAACACCCTATAGACCCTTCCTTTAAATACATACATGCATACATACATACATACATACATGCATGCATATGTACTACAAAGCTTTTCCCTAGGACTTAGAGCTTAATGTTTCATTGTCATTTCCAATGAATGAGTCACAAATATCATTAGATGACATTATTTCTGAGGTAATTTTCTATGTCATTAATTTTGTAATTTTTGTAACACTGTTATGCCTAAAGTACATATTTCACATTTGGGGAAATATTTAAGATGCTGATGAGAAATAAACAATGAAAAATGTTTTATTATTATGATTTTTAATCTTCAGAAGTAAACTTGGATTTCTAATCCAATTTTGTTACTTTTTTTCCAGTTTTATACACTGATATAACATACATTTTATGTCAAGCACTGACTTCCTTTAAAGATAGCTAGTAGAAAAAAAGAAGGGAGAAGAAATTGGGCCTTTCACTTTTCTTTCTGAAAGAAATCTAGAGAAAACAACTACATTGAGATGTAGATAAACTTTCTAGCTGAAAGATAGAACCAATATAAAATGCAGTAAGATATGTAAACAATAGCTTTCAACCTATTTCAGTTTTAATGTCTCTAACTTGCTGAAAATTGGTTAAAGAAAATTATAACATTGTTCAGTTCAGCAGGCCACAAGAATATATTGATGTCAGAATGGCTCTGCTTTAGTGATTTTCTCACACATTTAATGTTTCAAAAATCTGTAATATTTGGAATTATTACACATCTTTATAAAATATGAAAAATATCAAGAAAGTTAAGAAACTCACTTCAGTCTGCAAAGGTAGCAATTGTCAAAGTCAGAATTCCAATTTAATTGATTGCTCCAAAACTTTTAAATTGAATTTTTCACTTAAAAACTGAGAATTTCATTATTTTTAAGAAATCCCAAAAACTAAAGATAAAAATATTATCTTTTGAAATAAAAATAAAGATAGATACATGCATGCAAGCATACATGCCTACATACATGCATACATGACTGTCTCATATTCTTTTGGAGACTGGGAGGTCCAGTGATGTATTGAGTACCAGCTAGAGGCCCAGGGAAGGTGGAGATGTAGCTCCACTCCCAACCCAAATGCCTAAAAATGAAGAAGGTTATTAATGAATCCTAATGTAGTCTGAGAACCAGGAAAGCTGATTTCCAAGGTCAGGTGTGAATGAATTGTCTTGTTCAAGCAAAGAGAGCAAATTTGGTCTTCTTCTGTTTTTTTGTTTTTTCTATATTTGTTTGTTTTTGTTTGTCTTTTTTGTTTTTGTTTTTTTCGACACCTAAGCAGATTAAAAAAGTTCACCAACTATGTTGGAGCCAGATTTATTGACCCAAACTGCCACTCAAGCCTATCCTTTTCTAAAAATCATCTTCAAGGACAAATAAAAAAACACTACTATTTTATTATGTATCTGAATATCTTTTACTCAAATTGATCAAAATATTAATCATGCTAACTACTACTGTCTATTTTGTGAATGCTTCAAGATCTTCACCTAATGTTTTGCAAGGTTGAAAGTTGGCTACTTCTGGGCCATTGACATCAGGTAGAGTTGGTAAGTATTACGCAAAATTTCAGAGAATATGAAAATATTTTATTGCCAGATAATAAAAACATCCACCAGGTATATAGAGAACTATTTTAAAATTTTCACTCTTTAACATAATCTGGTCAGAATATTCTCATAAACTGCATGCCATACGTTCTCCTAAAAGAAAAGACACACTTGTCAGATATGCCTAATTTCAAGAAAGCAATGTTCACGAGAGCTCAGTTCTGTCAACAGTTTATTTCTGTCAATCTTTCCATTTCTCCGTAGGTGTCAGGTTCTACCAGCAATATCTCCCTTCACAGCCCTGGGACCTTCACCTTGAGGACAGGAGGACTAGATGTCACTTTCATCTCCTTTCTTTGATTTCCAATCTTAATATAGCATCTTCTGAGAATTCCTCTCTCATGAATGTCTAGCCTTTTTCTTCAAGCTCTTGCTCGAAGTAAAAAAATTTATCACAAGACCAACTGATTATTAATTGCCTTTATCCATATTTTCTTGCTACAACCCTGTTTTTGCTTCTCTGAAAAGTGAAATTTTCTTCAAACCAGGAAATTCAGCACTTACGATTAAGAAAAAGAACTTATGATAAATAAAAGTACACACAATAGTAAATATTTTAAGATTTCTTATGGCTGGATGCTTTTAAGTTATACAAGTAAATACACTCATATATATTATACAAATTACAATAAAAATATGCACGAGAATATAAACTTTAAGGAAGGCAGAATCTGTCTGATAAGTTTTCATGATTGTGTTATCAAGAGCTATGAAATTATCTACCCAAAAATTGAATTATGGGGCTGAGGAGATAGCTCGGTGGCCTAAGTGCCTACGTGGGAGGGAGGCCAGAGTGAGATACCCATGCCATGTGAGCCCCGAAACTGGGTGTGGTGATGCACACCAGTAATCTCAGTGCTGGGGAGGCTGAGACAAGAGGATCACTACAAGTCTGAGCTGCATAACAAGACTCTGTACCAAGGAAATGAATAAATAAAAGATTAAGCAAAATTTATAAAAAAATAAAAATTGAATTATGTCATTTGTTAACTAAGTACCCTAGATAATTGATTTATATTTCTTGAATATTTATTGTCTTTCAAGAACCACATGGTTACCTTACAACTACTCCAGGTAGTTATCTCTGTGGAACATGTCAAAGATTCTTCTGACTACCATTTGGCAGTTTGCTTCAACCAAAGGGAAGCACTCACAAGAAACAGAATGGTGGAAGAATTCCTCCTATGGCCCTCTTCCCAGCAAGATCACCATAATGAAGAATGTCTTCCTACAAATGCCACAGTTGCTATCAGAGGAAGCAATGCAACGCTTACAGTAATCTTTCTTCTTTATGGAACTCAATGACCTTCTTTTCTATTGATTCTGAGGACAAAGAACAATTACAACCACGGTAACTTACTTCAGTCCCTCATAGCTCTAGTTACTACTCACCATGTCTCCCAAAATAATTTACTAAACTTTACTTAGTTTTGATATTTTATTATTGAATGTATCTCTCATAAGTGCTCAAAACATAAAATGTGTCTTTTATTATTCTTCAGCTTCATAATTTTAATAAATACATTTATGTTATTAGATCTTCCAAAACCAAGAGGCCCTTCTGATATTCTGCAATTGTCAGCATTTTTCCCTTCCAGCTCTTGGAGCTACTGATATTTTCATTATTAAAAGGAAAGTTGGGGGCTGGGGAGATGGCTCAGTGGAATAAGCACTTCCCTGGCAAGCACAAGGGCCTGAGTTCAATCCCTGGTTCTGAAAAAAAAAAAAAAAAAGGAAAATTGGTATGAGATGAAGGGGCAAAATCAAAGAGAATATAAAAGGGAAGTTATTGTAAGACATGATGCTCACACACTTTTTTAAAGATAAAACCTATTATTTTTCATGGAAGCAAATAAGCCATAAGTGACAAAAATTCACTGACACAACTGAGATAGACCTATGTAAATGTACACCCATTCTTTCACTTCCTAAGAATCTACACTTTTCTTTATCAATTGCTTCATGTGCTACCAACAGGTATATCAGAAAAAAACAATGTCTCATCTTGAAGCTTTTCTTTCAGAGTCAATATAGATTCCTTTTTGTGATAAAGAATTTCACTGCATTTTTAAAAGAACAGCATCTCTCTCAATACTTACTGTTTTACAACAAAATGATAAACACTAATTGCTGGTAAGGGGTGTGTACTGATAAAAAGCGACAGCTACTGGGTCATAACCTGGAAGGGCATACTTCTTTATACAGCTCTTTTTTTATTCTCTGCAGCCTTGCTATCCAATGTGAATAGCTTTCTTCACTAAAGAACTTTCTATGTTTTTTCTACTTTTACTCACCAATCTATGTACTGAAAACTCTGAAACCATGAGCCCAAGTAAAACTCTCCTCTTCAAATTGTGGAAGCAGTCTATTTTACTCCAGAAATAAGGAAATTAGCAAAGACAGATTTTGGTACAAAAGTAGGGTTCTTGCTGTGACTGCCTGATCACGTGCTTTAGAAGCCTTTGGAACTGGCTTCTGGGAAGAGTTTAGAAATAATTGGAAATGTTCAAAAAGAGAAGCTATTAAATACTCCATGTAGCTTGCTAGGAAATACTGATCAGATCTCAGATAATAAGAATACGGATAGAAGTGTGGACAGTAAAGGCCAGATGAAGGACCTTTCACCTGGGAGCAAGGGCTCCATTAGCTGTCAGGTTCACAAAAACACATATCAAATTCTGGCAGAAAAATTGTCTAAATTTTGTTGATGCCCAGACTGAGATTAAGGACATGAAGGTCAACTGGGGAGAAAAAATGTCAAAGCAGCACAACAGACAGCATATGTACTGCAGTTGCCTTTATCCAGGTTTACACTGAAGAAAAAGAGAAACATAAACCCTTTGAAAGTTGGAATTGGACAAGAAAATAAATAAATTCCCTTAATATTGGAACAGAGAGATCTTGGCTGAAGAAACAAAAGATTAATATTAAAAAGGAGACCATAGTTTGCATTAAGAAATAGAAAGATGCCTTGAAGACATGTCACAAATAATGAAGACTCTACACTTTGTAAGACCAAGATGGTGAAAGATATTGTGTAGAAAAAAGATCCATAAGGCACCATGCTCAAGAAAGGCTGCAAAGGATATTTATTTCCATTGATTTGTTTCACAGTGCTCAGAAGTCCAGAATGTTGAAGGGCTCTGCAGCCACTAGTCCAGGGTCCCCAGCTACTGCTTGAGCTGATGGCAAGACGTGACATGTAGTATTGGTGCAGAAATCAAGAGTTGGGAGCTCAAGGAAGGTTCCACTAAGATTTTGAAGTAGTGATGGTGATGGTTTCAGAGACTTCAAAAACAACCCGCTGCAGCAAAAATGCCAGAAGATTGCCACCACTGTTGTTTTTCTTTTATTTTTTAAAGACAGTACAATATAGTGTTAAAACAGAAAAAGTACAAGTAATACAGAGAATTTCATTTGAAAAGTAATTAGCATTTCACAGTATTTGTTGTAATTCTTACACTGTCTTCTAACCAGCTATTGATATCACCAGGTACACACATGCAAAATTGGAAGAAGAAAGAAATATATACAAGAAATATGTAAGAAATAGAGAGAAAAATGAAAAACAATTGGAGAGGCAAAAAAGTCTAAGCATTATCTGCTCCTTTCCATAGACCAGTAGAAATCCACAATACAGTTGTCCAAACCATCTTGTTTACATACATAAATACATTTCTGTCCCTCCCTCCCTCTCTTGTCCTTTGCAACTCAGTAACTCCTTCCTTTTAAATAAGTTGTTCCCTTTTCCCATATCTATTGTACCCTTCAGATTTCATTTTTCTTGCAGGTTCTCACACTAATCAGTCAATACAATGTTTGCACATGTGGGTGTCATTTACTTCTCATAAAAATATGTTCCCTAGTTGCATCCATTTACCAACAAAGCTCAAATTTATCCCATTTTATAGCTGAATAATAAATACTCCACTGTGTAAAAAAATCTTCTTTATCTATTCTTCAGTTGAGGGACATTTTTATTGTTTCCAGTATTTAACTATGGCAAATTGCAACGCTATAAACATGGGTGCACATACATCACTGTGGTATGAGGTTTTCAGTTCTGGAAAAATACCCAAGAGAAGATAGGGAACATATTTTTAAGATAGCTTAAATAGGATCTCAATGCTAGTTTTTTAAGGAATTTCCACACTAATTTCCATATTGGTGTACCAGTAGGCACTCCCACCAGCAGTGGAAAAGGGTTCCTTTATCCACACAGTCCCTCCAGCATTTGTTATTGGCTGACTTCTTGATCTTAGCCATTCTTTCTATGGTGAGATGGAATCTCAATGTTGTTTTAATTTGCATTTCTTGAATGACCAATGATATTTAACATTTTTTCTTATATTTACTTGCCATTTGCATTTCTTCAACTGAAAATTGTATATTCGTCTCAGATGCCCATTTTTAGATTGCGTCTTTGAAGTTGGGGTGCCTGAATTTTTCATTCTTTACATGTTTTAGGTAGACGGTCTTATCAGTGTTTCAAAGGAAAGCCTGGCAGGAAACTCTTAGAAATGGACTAATTTCATTTTGGATAAAGAAATCTACATGAATCTATTGGGTCCCAAAGATGGAATGTTAAACTTTATATATCAAAGTCTCCTGAAGGATTCACATGTTCAGAGGTAGGGCATTATTAAGAAGATTAGCTCATTGGAGCACTATAACAGACTTGCTGGGCCTGATCAGACCCAGGTAATCCCTGGTTGCCATGAACTGGAAAGATAGTTCTCTGTTCTAGGTTCCCTCTTTGTTCTCTTCTTGCTGCCATGACATGAGTAGCTTGCCTTTTTACCAGTCCCTCCCACTATATTGCTTTTCCTTTGGAATGAAAAAACTATAGACTGACACCTGTAAAAATCAAGACCCCCAAATGAACCTCTCTTCCTTGAATGCATGGGAGTTGGTGTTTCGTCCTAGAAATCGGGAAATTGAGTAAGACAACTCCTTTTATGAATAAGACTTCCTGAGACACATATCTCTACTATGCTCCTACCAGTTATTTTATTGCAAGTTCTGTAAAGCCACTAGAAAAAATGGGGAAATTGCAAGTATGATGCACTGGATTATATTGTCAGTAATATAATCTACTCAGTCTTTCCAAGGGAAATGAATGTAGGTATGGAATAAATGGCAGAGAAGAAGCTATATTTTTCTTGGATAGTGATGATCTGAGAAATGAAGTTATTGCTCATAAGAAAATCAGAAGATTCCATTATTAGCCATTTTTCTATTTATATAGCATAGCAATAGCTCTGGCAAAACTATTTATAATTTATATTCCATGATGAGCATAACTTAGACACAAAATTGTATCGAGTATGATGAAGAATATATCTAGAATTAGCTTAAAAGAGAAATAGACTACAAACAATTTTGATATAATTAACTTTAAAATGTCTTTTTCCATTACATACAACCATATAATATGCTGTATCCCACTTAATTCATAAAACTTGCTTTATTTTTCAAGTATTAGAGTACATTTTATTCAGGAATATTCTCAGAGGCTCTATCCCTATGAAATATATACTTTATCTTAAAAAAGCTTGCTTCATATTGAATTTTTAATTAATATAGTGCTATAGTTAGTTTACTACAATTAGTTATTCATAACAAACCATGTCCTAATTCTTCCATAGTTGATAACAATGTCTGAAATCTAAGTGAGATAATGTATACTTGTTTGCTATCAAATCTAACACTTAATCATATAATCAGGTCGATTTAGTTTAGTAAGGATAATTTTCTTTTCTTAATTCATGTTCTAGGTTCATCAGAAGATATAAATAAGTGTATCTGTGGCCAAATAGTATTTTATAAAAAGTATAAATAGTTCTTGTAATTATTATAGTTTAAATTTTGTAGATGAAGAATAAGAGAACAAATTGTAAAACACATTGAGTACACCTATGATAGGTACCATTTATCACTAAATGTGATGCATCATCCAAGTTCGTGAATTTCTCTAGGATGGAACACATTATTATTTCTTCTCTCTTCATATTAAGAAGAAAGATAAAGCATTAAATAATTTGCTCACGTGACATTCATTAAGACATCTGATATTCATAAAGAAAAGTCTTTACTTCCTAATTCGCTCTTACTATCCTAATTGACAAATATAAGAAAAATTAGTTGGTCTTTATTTTTAAAAAAGAAGTCAGAGTTACTCTCTTGAAGTTTTTTATAAAATATTGATAAATTTTAAATTTGAATTTAGTTATCTAAGCAAAATTTTGGTTTCCAATTTTTGTGTTAATATAAGTCCTATAAATGATTTAGATGATTGCAAAAGTTATAAAATAAAATTCTATTATATGGATACAATCAGTTATTTAATAATTGGCATACACTATTTAAGACCATAAAGAAATTACTTAAAGATCACTAAGATTTTCTGAATGTAAATGCTATTCTTAAAGTTACAAGTTTAATTACTTTAAGTTGTAGAATTTATAATCTGGAGTGAATTTACTGCATTTATATTTCTAAGACAATTAAGCATAAAGCATAAGATAAAGTTAAAATGAAAGATCTTGCACAGTGGCCATTGTAGATGAGGACAAGTACATCCTACCCTTTATTAAAGTTCTTTTTCAATTCATTTTGGCCTGGATCTCATTTTCTCTAAAACTTCTATACAAGCAATGGATGCAATTGAGACCAACAACTGGTTTTTGTTTTCCTTTCTCCAGGATAGTCGCTCTATTTTCTTTGTTTCTAAATTAACTTTTAATAAAAATAATGAGAATTTGGACTAAGGCTTAATTCCATAATTATTATAGTTTATATGAAATTAAGGATTGTTGAAAACATTATTGTATATAACATAAACTATTTATATAAACAATGAGGTAAACTAAATTTGAAGTGAAGCTCTGAAAGTATTTTCTTATTTTTACTTCTTCTTGTTTTTTTGTTTTTTTTTAACCAAGTTTTTACTATACAGTTCAGGCAGGTTTGAACACACTATGAAGCCCAGCTTGGTCTCGGATTCTCAGTGATCCTCCTGCCTCAATCTCTCCGGTGCTGGCATTATATCCATGTGCCCTTGTGCCTGGCATGATTTCACTATTTTTCCAAACTGTTCCAAAACCTAGCTTTTATAAAAATACTCAGAAAATGATATGAAAAATTAAAGGTCTCACAAACAATGCCCAAATGATAAACAGTCCATAATGGAGGGAGAGCATTTATGATGAATAAATATTGCATGTATACAAAAGAGAGCTAAGATAAATATATAGCTACTTTCTCTTAGTTCATTGAGAAGAAAAGTTCTCACTAATATTGTTTGGAGAAAATATCATGTCTGCATCTTGTCCTCTGAATAACTACTATATGAAGACAACAATATGTCATGTATTAATTATTATAACTGTCCTAGTAATCTGATTTGAAACTGTTTCATTGCTATTTTATCTCTCTTCTCATTAAAATGAATTAAAAAATCAAAGCCGGGCTGGAGAGATGGCTCAGTGGTCTAAAGCACCTACTTAGAACAAGCTTAGCAAAAGCATCAGGGACCGCGGTTCAATCCCCCAGCACCACATGCCAG
>NW_004524691.1:9415178-9417272 GCF_000260255.1 Octodon degus | reverse complement strand
TAAAATAAAATAAAATAAAATAAAAAGAAATATATCTTTAAAATATAGACTTGAAATTCTCACTCACTAAGCTTCTGGTGGCAACAGCAAGGTACAGGGTGTGTGTGTATGTGTGTGTGTGTGTGTGTGTGTGTGTGTGTGTGTGTGTGTGTAAGAGAGCAAGGTATGCATTCATAAGAAGCCAACAGATAATTTTCATGTTCTTCTAGCTTTTCATGATCTTCTAGATTTTAAAATAATTATTATATCTTGTGTTATTTCCTTTCAAAGTTTAAGAACACTGTTACTTGGAAATAGAGTAGAAAGCTGTGTTTTTACAATACTATGAGAGCTGCATTTTAGTAGTGTTAGGAGTTGAATTATGCGTCATAGATGTCTTAACATTGACATCACTTTAGTTCTTGTGTCTATGGTCTTCTTTGATGAAAGAATCTTTGCAAGTGTAAGCAAGTTAAGATGCAGTTCCTAGGATGCACCTGTAAGAGATAGAGACAAACAGAAAGAAAGTAGCCTGGTGAAGATAGAGGCAAATACTACAGATGATCTATGACAAAACATGAATGCCCCCTGAAACTAGATGAGACCAGAAAGAATCCTCCACTACAAGTTTTGAAAGAAGTATGGTCTACTCAGTGTCATAATTCTACCTTCCATTATGTGACATCCAAACATCTATGGTTTTAACCTCTCTTATCATGCTAGTCTAGAAATTAATACAATATTATAATAGATTAATTAGCTTTATAATTAAAATAAGCTATAATCAGAAATTAAAGAAAAATAGGATTTTGTGAAAAACTAGCACAGTAAAAACTGGATAAATGCCCTTTCAGATTCTGGTTGGAGTGTTAAGGTAGGAGACTAGGGCATAGCAAGGAGGCTGGACAGTGAGGTGTGATCCAGAAATCCAGAGCTGTCAGCACATGGCTGGGCCTGACTTTGGAAAAAGCTACAAACACAGCAGCCACTATCTTTGGGAGAACTGTGTTCTTGTTGTTTCAGTGGTGGGTCCTGCATGCAGGATGTATCTCTATTTTTCTTCAGTGCATTTCTTCTCCTTGAGTACTTTTTTCTTTCTTTTCTTTTTTTTTCTTTCATTTCTATTTACCTTTAAATAAGTATTAAATTTTTTAATTCCTCTTTGTCCCATCCAATTCATTGCAAGAGCAAGGAAGAATACAATATCTCCAACAGTGTGGACTGAAAGACCATTCACCTGGTGATCCAGAGCTGCCCAGGTGTGATTTGCTTCCATCAATTACTTACTGACCTTAATAGGTTTTATATTTCACTGTACGTTTCTTATTGTTATAAAATATAAAAAGAATAGAAATGACCTCTTAGAACTTATATGGATGTAGGCACATATAGTAAATGTCTATAAAAATAACACACAGGGCTTACTTTTTAATTTTAGCTGTAGAACATATTTTACAATCAAAATAAGGGTGAAGCAAAGTCGAAACATTGTATCTTATTATTTAAAATTTATGGATAACAGCATGTATTTGACATAATATTCTGGAAAATTTATTTCTTTCAACTCTCAGTTGTGAAACTATTCCTCTAATACTAAATAAAACTTTACTTTTGGGTGTCCACTGGTATAATAAAAAAAAATTCATGTGTATCAACTATTTTTGAAAATATTATGTAATAGCGGAGTGGTAAGCTAGACCAGCATCTCTGTACTATAATCTCCTGACTTATGAATGAGTTCCATTCGGGGAACATTTTTATGTCAGATTCATTTCTGACCTGACAAAGTGAGTATTATACAGTACTCCTATGAGAGTTTGCAACTCAAATGTTCAAAAGTTACTATATTGTAAAGTTGCTCTCTGATTTTATAGAAGAGGCAAAACTTTAGCAACACTTTCTTGGGGTTTTTTCTTGGACCTGAGAATTAGAGTGACAACAAATAGACAGAAAACTCAAAAATCTGTTTAGTATAAATTTAGGTGGTAAAGGGCACTTCATAAGCAAGCGAAGACTCAAAAGACAAAATTAAAGTACACCAAATTGGATAAAAAAGAGCGAATAACTAAAATATTGTAAGGTGTGGAGACATGGGGCAGTTCAGTAAAGACATAG
>NW_004524691.1:9394759-9407853 GCF_000260255.1 Octodon degus | reverse complement strand
ATGTCCATTTTGTATCTGTGTATTCAAAGTGGTTGGGATAGATATATAGTTACATTCTGTTAATGAATAGAATGATTTGTTCTAATGGTGTTTGTAAATATGATCACAAGTCCGCATCTTGTACAGCAATTAACCACTAAGAAGAATATATGCAGTGTATTATTTGTTGAAAAATAAAAAAAATAAGTATTGCTTTGTCATTCATCCACTTGCCTATATCAAATATACATATGTGTATGTAGCTTTGTCAAAAATACTGTACTTATGAAATTACAACACTTTCATGTTATTAAACCAATCTAAAACTTCTGACATACAATATGGAGAAAGTATAAGCTGTATGATATTTAAATTAGTCTATAAACTTTAAATAATCTTTTTTTAAAAAATAATCTGGACCCTGCACTTGCCAGGGAAGCACTTATTTTACTGATCTATTTTCCAGGCCCTAAATGATCATTATTAATTCATTTATTTTTTAATGACTAGAAAAGATGGTTCTGTAGCTGGTTATCAACTTTTATATAATATTCTCAGATTTAGCTTTGATTTTGAATTGATCACATTTATAGTTTAAACACTTTCACTTTATGCTTTTTCCATATTTTTAGCTAAGGAAATTATTGGATAACAATATGATAATTTTAATTAATAATATTGTGATTCTCCCCAATAGAAAATATTTGTTAAATTTTTCTTGAATTATGAAATATTTTTAAATTATCTTAAGCAGCATTTTATATGTATAGTAAGAAAATATAAACACAAGATTCTTTTAGAAATCTTACTTTTTTAAAATACATTTTTGACACCTACTTTCAGACTTCAGTTATTTCACATATCATGTGAGTACAGTTTCAGCAACAGACCAATGAAGCAAATTTTAATCAGGGATGTAACTCAAAACCTAAATCCTACTCACAAAACCAGATGGAATCAAATGATTTTCTTCTACTAGGTATTACTTACTTTAATCCCTACAACATGGAAATCAGAGTGAATAGAATTAAGAGTTCACAAAGTTATTCTGAATTGATAACTTTCTTCATTATGTGTCCTCAGAATTGGTTAAGGTTTGCTTGTGTCCAGAGACTTTGACCTAGACTAAGAACAGTAAACTAATTAATCTTGCAGAAAAAAATTTAAGGCAATCTAAAGTTGAGACAGTAGCATGGCTAATGTTGGTGATGTTTAGCCAGCTTTATGTTGAAGATCAAGAGCAAAGAGCCCAGAATGATCTATACATATTGTGAGTTTGGCCAGAGAGGAAACTGCAGCAAACCTGTGGAGGGCAAAGAGAGCAGAGAAAGCCTTGTTTGCTGAGAATAAACAGAAAAATACAAAAGATGACCTGAGGCCATCACAAGAAACAGAAAGATTGGCATTTGCAGGCTCAAAAATACAAAAGTGAAAAACTTTCTGCTTTGAAAAGAGAGCACTAGAGAATCATGTTCCAGAAGAGTAGCAGCCTAGAGAATTTGTTTCTTGGACTTTGGTACACAGGCTCTTGACCCCCACAGCCAAGAGAAGGAAGCCTGGTGACTGCTTCAGCTGGTGGCAGACCTTGACATCATCCATGTGGAGCTGGTCTTTGGTACATACAGAATGCTAGAGTTGGAGGTCATAAAAGATTCCACCCAGACTTCAGAAGAAGGTATGTGAGGCCAACAACTGTATCCCTAAGAGGGCAGTATGAGAAGCTATGAGTGGAAGCTTAGAGTACAGTGGAGAACTCAGAAATTTTAAGTATCCAAGAATGCAGATTATCTGAAAAGGAGACTGAAAGGAGGAAGCAGAGCTGTCCCAGGAGAGAAACCAGAAGAGTTACAACCACCTAAAATGGAGCCACCTATGCTTGTTAGAGTTCATAACCTGCCACAGATGGTCAGGGGTGCTGGAAGTCAAACTGTAGGATTTAATATTTACCCTGGTGCATTTTGGTCTCAACAATAAAAACTTTACTGAAGCATACATTAATTGTGTCTGTGGGAACACGCCTGCTTCATGAGATGAATCCTACTTTATAATGTATGATTTTCTGTGATTTGCTGCATTCTGTGTGACAGTATCATAGTGAATATTTTTTTCAGCTGTGTTCATTAATGAGATGGATCTGCCATTCTTTTTATTGATTAGGTCCTTTTCTGGCTTTGGAATCAGGGCACCGGTTGACTCTAGGAATGACTTAGGGAGTATTTCTCCCCCTTTAGTCTCATTGAAGAATTTGAAGAATACTGGCACTAGATCTTTTTTAATGTTTTCATAGAAATTGGATGTGAATATATCAGTACGTGGTTTACTTTGTGGTAGTTTTTAATTACATCTTCAATTTTATTGTCTATTATTGTATTATTTAGGATTTATATATCTTCTTGGTTCTGCTTTGGTGGTTCATATGTATCTAAGAGTCTATCCATTTCTTCTGAATTTTCCATGTGGCATGCATACAGATTTTCAAAGTAGCTACCTATGATCTGTACTTCAGTTGAAACTGTTTTGATTTTGTGTTTTCATTTCTAATTGGATGAATTTTTTATTCATTGTTTTAGTAAATTTTGTTTTTTCTGTTGCTTAATCTTTCAAAGAAACAGCTCTTTGATTTATACATTCTTTGTATTGTTTATTTTTTATTTACAATTTCATTTAATGTGCTCTAATTTGTAATTTCCTTCTTTGTGCTATCTTTGGGGTTGAGTTACTCTTGTGTTTCTAAAGTCTTTATAGGATTCAAAGTTATGAACTCCCCTTTTATGACTACTTTCATTGTGTCACACAGGTATCAGTATCTTGTTGTGGTACTATCATTTGATTCTTTGGTTTCTGAGACCCATTGACTATTCAAGTGGATATTGTTTAATTTCCATGTTTTTGTAGAATACCTGTGTTTTCTTTTGCCATTACTTTCTAGTTTCATAGAACTATTGCCTAATAATACACCTGATATAATTTTGATTCTTTTTCTTTCACTTAATTTTTTGGCACATATGCGATATATTTTGGAAAAAGTCCACTGTGCTTCTGAGAAGAACAGGTATTCTATGTACTTAGCAGTCTATGAACATCTATTCATTCCATTTTTATGAAAGTTTGATTCAACTCACATAATTATCCTTGATTTTTTTTCTGGGCTGAACTGTGCATTTGTGACAATGGAGTATTCAGGTAACCTTTTAGAGTTATATTGATATTTATCTTCATTTATATGTAATAATATTTATTTTATCAAGTTGGCTGCCCTGATTTTGTGCATACATGTTTATCACTATTATTTTTTCCAAGTAAAGTTCTCACTCAACCAACCTGTCATGACTTTCTTTGCCTACTCTTATCTGTTTGGGCTTGAAATCTACATTGTCTGAAAATCTACTCTCTTTTTCCTTGTTCTGCTACATTAAATATTGTCTTTTATCCTTTTATTTTTAATGTATGAATTTATTTTTTGATTAAGTATTTCTCCATACATCTTTTGGTTTTATTTCTTGATCTATTCTTTCAATCTATGTCTTTTCATTATCAACGTGAGAACATTTATAGTTATTTCAAAATGATACTGATTTATTCCTGTCACTGTATTATTTTCCCCTTGCTTATTTGTTTATTTACTCACTTATCCTCTCATTCATCACTGGAGAACTATTTTAATTCTATATCTTGGCTACTTTTAATAGAGCTCAATAATCAAAGGTGTGCAAATATCTCTGTGACATGTTGGTCTCATGTCTATAGAATATATACTAAGTAGTAAAATTGCTGGCTCATACGGTAATTTTATTTTTACTTTTTGGAGGAACCTCCATATTTTCCACTATAGTGGCTCTACTATTTTACATTATTCTGTACAGTGTAAACAAATTCTCTTAAATAACTTCCAAATATTCACCAACATTTATTTTCTGTCCTTTTTACAATAGCAAATTGAATGTACATATGTGAGGGGTTACTGCATAGAGGTTTTATTTTTTTCAAAGTGAGTAATATTGAACATTTTATGTATGCATTGAGTCGTTAGTATAGATTGACTTGAGAAAGGTAACTTCAATCCCTCCATTAATATTTTAGAAAACTTCATTTTATTACTATTCCATTGAGTTTTGTTATATTTTTGGTTTGAATTCTAATAGTATTTATGGCTAACAAATGCTTACTCCCATTCCATGGATTACACTTTCAATCTGTTAATTGCATCCCTTGCTGTGCAGAAGCATTTTAGTTTCATGAATTCCCTTATATTATTTTTGTTTGTTTGTCCATAATTTGGTTACTATTTCCTATATTGGTTGCTTACTTATCCCTAGTAGAATATACCTGACACTCACACTATAATGGAAGACATGTTTATTTATTTAGAATATCAATTCTAAAAAGCAAAAATCGCTTTGCAGAAGTAAGTTAACACCATGGAATCCAGGAAGAAATGAAAGGGGAGAGTCTGGGACAAGAATTGACCTGCCTCTTCCAACCTGGTCCCACATGCTCGTAGTACATCTACTAACTTACAAGTAGATACTGATGATTAGAAAGCCTCCAGATTTAATCATCTCAAAATGTCCCATATTTGAATTCATGAGACTTTTAGGGCATAGTTTAGAAACAAACCATAATATTCCACTCTAGTTATCAAAAGTCCCATATTCATCTTATTTTATGAAATGCATTTACTCTATCTTTAAGCACAGCCAATGTCTTAACAGTCAGCATTGGTAAAAGCCCATGGCTAAAATCTGCACTTTACAGGTAAACTTTTTTGTTTTAAGGCCCTGTAACAATCAAAAATTTAAAATTTAAAAACCACCAGTATAAAGTGGCATGGAATAAGCATTCCCATTTCAAAAAGGAACAGCATAAGACAGAAAAAACACAGAACAAAACCATCAGAGAAGACAATAAATCCTAAAGCTCTATATTCAGCACTCACAACAGCCCATGCTCAAATATGAACTCCAAAAGATTTGGGAAATCCTGCCTCTATGACTTTAATGGCGGAAACCCACACAGGCTATCTCTTGGGCTGGCTATACTCAGTATCCAAAATTTTCCTAATCACATAATCTGTATTTCTGGCATGTCCAAGTTCCTGGGGTCTCCACTTGCTTTACTCTTAGCTTCACATATCAATGTCTCAGGGTCATACAGCCTAGTCCTCCAGACCTTTCTAAGTCTAGTTAAAAATGTCTTTGGCCACACAACCTGTGTGTTTTCTATGCCTATAAAATCATCATCATGTAGATATTTCAAGGGCAGTAAGAAACTCAAGCAGTAACAAGCACCCTTAGATCAAGGCTGTAGAGGCTTTTGAGTGCCTAGATGGCTGAACTCTCTAACCTGAATTCCTAAGGAGTTTCATCTTGAGGGTCTCTTATCAATCAGTCTTTCAATAGGGTTTCACCCTTTCTATCCTGGAACCCTCTATGAACTCAAGGCATCCTTCCTATGGCAAAGTGCCTACCTTCATTTTAATGTTAATTTTTTTTTCAGAACCAGGGATTGAACTCAGGTCCTTGAGCTTGCCAAGAAAGTGCTTATTCTACTGAGCCATCTCCCTGACCCCTTAATGTTAGTCTTTTCAACAGCCTCACACTACATGACCCCCAGCTATACAGACAGTTAACTGTTTTGTTCAATGTGGAAAATTTTCAAATTATTCAGCTCTCCTTTCTGCCTTTGATGTTCACTATAACTGTAGTGGAAGCAGCTAGTAATACCAGTGCTAGACCCTGAATATTATTTTATCTTGTAAATTCTCTGCTTAAATAATTAGTGCACTATATTTAGATCAGTCTTCTGCAAAGTATAAGAATAGAGTCTAAAGTTAGACAAGTTTCTCACCAAATTCCTCTGGCAAACCAGTTCCATAGACTTTTGGACAACATGCCCAGGCACAATAATAGCAATGACCTCACTTTTGGTCTACATTTTCCATATTAGTAACTTTCAAATCTGTAGGATACCCACAACTTAAAATAAATTTATTTTACTCAGTTTTCAGAGAATTCATTTAATGGTTAGTTGACTTCAAGGAAGAAACAACATGGCAGAAAGGCTTTGTAAAGGAAAGCACCTTAAACTGAGGCATCCATGAAGAGATGAGGAAGGAGCTGTGTAGAAGAAGATGCGCACTAAGGTCAGAAGCAAGGTAAATTGGCTCTCCTATTAAGAGGCCCTATCTCCTAACAGCACATTAAGCTATGAAGTCATTGATGAATGAATCAACTGACGAATCTTGTACACAAATGATCCATTCTCCTTCCCAAAGCTCCACCTCTGAATGCATGAGATGTTCAAGTGATGTATTTTATCTAAACCATAGCATATTCAAAAGATCATTGTTAAGATCAATATCATGTATTTTATACTTATTCCTTTCTCCAGTGATTTTACAGTTTCAGGTTTTATAATTAAGTGTTTAATTAATTTTGGCATTGCCTTTTTTTTTGTATTTTAGAGAAAGGTCTACAGGGTGTTCAGGGTCTCACTACTAGATCAGACTCATAGTGATCCACCTGCTGACAGCAGCCCAAGAGCTGGGATTACAGGCGCACATCACCACACCCAGTCTTATTTGTGGTCTCAGCACACCCCAGGGGCTGGGCCAGCACATAAGTCTCAGGGTTTGAACCCCTGGCCCCTGCACCAGCCTGCAGGAGCTTTAATCTGCTGAGCTATTTGGCCAGCCCTTCTCATATTTCCTTGCTGTTTATAGTTTTCAATTTACATATCTTTCACTCTCGGTTAATTTTATTTGTAAGTTTTGTTTTGTTCCCTTTTGTTTTTATTAGTACATGTCTGTAGTATGTAATATTTATATTTCCTTGGAGTAATTAGTATATTTTTATTCGCTATTACAAAGTTCATCATTTGATCCTTTAGTTTTAAAATATGTTAGCATGTAAAAAATTTTCTGATCTTGCATGAGGATTTTATGTCATCCACAAATACTGAATTCTTTTATTTATTGAAAGTCTTCAATGGATAAAATATATCAAATACTTACATGATAATTTATAATCATAACAAAACAAAAAGTCACTTGAAGTTTTGAAGCACTTATAAGACTTAAAAAATACCTAAACAAAATCTTCTGTAAGTGATCACGCTCATTAGATAAACCTTGGACTATAGAAACCTACACATGAACAAGAAAAATTATATCTGGTAGATATCATACGTGAGAAGGGGTTGTCAATTCCCAAAGTGTAAGTACTCCAAAAGCATATAAACTGATAAGGGAAGCAGTATGGAATGCAGACATTCATTAAATATATAGATTATAGTATTAAAAGACAAAATTAAAGCACTGAGACATTCATAAATGACTAGCTCCAAGCCATAAGTGGTTTAGTGCTTCACTGAGAGGGTACAAGGGAAAAATCTGTAAGATTTCTATGAAACAAGACAAAATATTTGATTAGATAAAGTGGGAAGTCCTTAGCTGGAGGTTAGTTGATGGTTTATGATTGACAAAGTATAATCAGAGATTTGTACGGTTTCCAATTGAATGTACTTAAGTTATCTTTTATTGTAAAGATCCAGTTAAGTTTAGCTGTGTTTATAAGAAACTAAAGCATCTTCACATATGGGTCTGGTTTATTTCACTTTGAGTATGTCTTCAAGTGGCATCCACTAAAGTATAAAGGCTTTGGGTTTATCATTCTTAATAGCTTAGTAATATTCCATTGTATAAAATACCACATCCTTTTCATCCATTCCTCAGGTGACAGGCATTTTGGTTGTTTCCAAGTTTTGGCTATCACAAATTGCACTGCCAGTCCTGCATATAACCCACTACTATTATAGACTACTGGATAATATTGGATTATTTTGCTGAATTCACACACCTACAATATTTAAATGACAATGGAATACTCATCTCTGACAAAACTAAACAAAAAAGGGGATATAAATGAAGGAGCATTTTGTATCTGTACATACAAAATACTTAGGATAGACATGCAGCTACTTTCTCTTAATTCAATGAATAGAAAGATTTGTACTAATAGTACATGGACAGGATATCATGTCTGCATCTTGTACTATGAACAACCACTATGAGACAGCAACATGCAATGTATTAATTATTGTAACTGTCTTACTAACCAGTTTTGAAACTGTCTCATTGCTATTTGTTTATCAATAAAATTAATGTAAAAAAGGAAACTAAAGCATCTTCAGTGTAATAACATTCCAATCAATTATTTTAATAACAATTGCACATAACAGAAATTTCAACTCTGGCTACCAAAACCATGAAGAAGCTTATTGATTTATAAATAGATCACAGGAAGAGTATGAAGATCGCTAAAGCTTAAGAATATAAAGACCACTGCAGCTATTTTTAACCGTTAATATCTGTGTTGTATTTCTAGGTCATTCTTTCTCTTAAAAACTTTACAACTTATGGTGGGATGGAGAGTGTGGCCACCAATTTTCAGCGTGATTGTGTCTCACAGTACTTGTAGCTGATTTATTTGAGTTTCCTTCTGTATAATTCTGAAAAAATAAGATACAAGGTTTGGTTACTTGTGTTGAGAAATTTTTTTTGTAAATTATTCTTTATCTCATTTTGGTGTTAGCTTAACCATTCAGTTTATAAAGTAACCTGAGAAATATTTTCCTCTCTTCAATCTTTTAGAAGACATTTTGTAATATATATATATATTATTTATTTATTATATATATTTTATTGGTTTAATTATTTCTTTATTGTTTTGGTAAAATCTTCTATTAAAATATCCTGTGCTAATTTTTCTTGATAGACACATTTTTTCCTACTAATTTCCATTCATTTGTGTATACAGATACCTTTTCTTTTCTTTTCTTTTCTTTTTTTTTTTTTTTGGCCAAACCAGGGATTGAACTCAGGCCCTTGTGCTTGCCAGGCAAGCACTTATACTACAGAGCTATCTTCCCAGCCCACAAATACCTCTTCTTATAGCTATATAATCAATTCAGGTGATTTACATCTTCAGTTTTACTAATTCGTTTATTTCAAGAAATTTTAAAGCTAAATTCTAGCTTAGGAAGTATGATTATTTGTATAACATCCTTGTTTTTCTCGTAATAACCATAGCAGCTGTATGCTGCCTTTCACTCTTATTATTGGTACTTGTATCAATGCTTACTTTTTTAAATCAATCTACTCAATAAGATTTCATTAAACTTTAGAATGATCTCACTTTTGAACACATTCATATTCTTAAGACAGACGAGTAAATCGATTTTTTGGCATTTCTTACATAATTGTAAGGCTCTCAATGAAAGCGCTTGTAAATACTTCCATAATTCTATTTCATAAATTTTGATACATTATATGTACAATTTATTTTATTGCCCATATTTTGTGACATCCTATTTTGCCTATAATTTATTTTAAAGTATGTTCACTGCTTTCTATATCTTTGAGAATTTTGTAGATATTTTTTCTAGTATTGATTTTTATATTTTATATCTAGTGATCTATTTTTATGATTTGTACTTTTATATAATCATTAATGTTCATTTTATGATGGATAATATATCTATGTTGGTTTGAAAATATAGTATTGATATACCTATATGAACTATAAATACTAATTGTGAAAAGCTGGTATATAATATTTTTTAAGTGCTTTATATATTTGCTTATTTTACCCATTTTCCTAAAAGTACTAATGTATTGTGAATTTGTTTACTTTTGCTTTTTTTGTACTTAGTACAAGTCTACAGGGTCTCACTACACAACCAGACTCCTAGTGATCCTTCTGTTCACAGCGTCCCAAGTGCTGGGATTACAGGCATGCGCCACCATGCCCAGTCTCAATTGCTGCCCCAGGGGGTGGGGGCGGTTCCTGTATGGCAACCCAGGGATCAATCCCTGGTCTCTGCATCTGCCGGCGCAGGCACTTTAATCTGCTGAGCTATCTGGCTTGTCCACTGTTGCTTTTCTAACTTTGATTGTATTTATGTAGAAATTTTATTTTAGATTGATACAAATTATGTTTGCAAGTTTTTTTCTGGTGTTTTATCTTTTTATCACTAGTTAATATCATAACTCTAATAATAATAACAATCATTATATCATAATAGCTTTTTCATTCTAAAGTTTAAATTGTTTGATATTGTCATATACAGACTTGTATGTATACATATATTTCTTATTTTTGTGTGTCACCTATATTTTAATTTAATCCTTTTTTCTGGTATATGTCTCTTCACCCACAATTTAGCTAAAACAGATTTCTTATAGATAGTGCATAATTTAGTTTCATATTTGATTCAATTTATCATTCCTTTCTTTTTGTGTTTTTGAAACATTTACATTAAAGAACATTACATTAAACTTTTACGTGATTTATTTTGATCATTTTATGATTTTTTAAATCTGTTCTCCTTAATTGTTTTTTTTTCTTTTGCCCTTCTAATTATTTCAATAGATTTATTATTCCATTTATGTTTATCTGTATATTATTTTATTTTTCATATTGTGGTGACTATCCAGATTGGAAGATCCTTGCCTAAACTTATACACACAAGTTAAAATTTTGGTAAAATGTTAATGTTTTCTAAGCATATAGGTTCTATTACCCTTTATGGCACAGCAGATACGTTTCTGAATCTACCTCCATTACACTTCATAGAATAGTAAATTTTATTTCAAGAGTCACAGATCTTTTCGACATTTAAGAGACAAATACATTTAATATATATTCTTCGATAGTTATATTTTTCTCATTCTTTTGCAATATTTCACATCTCTAAGTAGCATGAAGAAGAAATTTTTAAACTTTTCTGATAAAATGTTTCTAGCAAATGTTTTTATTCTTCATTTATCTATTTTTGTTGGTAAAACTTTAGGTATTTAAACCATTATTTCCCTATCTGTATTCTTCCCACTTAAATGTTTTGTATCTTTTTTTTTTCTTTTTATGTATTTATTACAGAGTCTACAGGGTCTCACTACACAGATTGAACTCATTGTGAACCTCCTGTTTTTCAGCCTCCCAAGCACTCTTATTGAAGGTGCACACCACTATACCCAGTCTCAGTCCCCATCTCAGCATACCCCAGGGGCAGGGAAGGCGTGGCAGGCCTGGGAACAAATCCTTGGCCCCTGTGTCTGCCTAATCTGCTGAGGTATCTGGCCAGCCCTAAATCTTTACCTATGATTTTTAGGTGTGCAATATGAGTTTATCTTGTTATTCAACCATCTTCTGCAAACTCTGGACCTCACACTTGCCAGGCAGGTGCTGCACCGCTGAGCTAAACCCCCACCCTCTATCATTTTCTTTGATCACCATTATTTTTAAGATCTTGCCTAACTAACCTTTCTTCTCATTAAACTCCAGTGAGGAAGCATTGCATATTTTGAAATCTAAAACTTGACTAATGCTTATCCTTTAAAAAAAATCTGTCATTTGAGTTAGTTTTTTTGTCTGTCTTCTTCTTTATACCAGAAATCTCACTCAAGACCGCAAGCTTGCCATGCAGGCACTATGCCGCTGAGCTACATCTTCAGCCAAAACGTTAAGACTGTTCTACTGACATATAAAATCCACTTACTCCTCTGCAACTGAGCACATTCACTATAAATTTTTACTTCAGCTACTGTACTTTCCAGTTATAAAGTTTCCATTTAGTTTTCTTTTATAGTTTCTGTTTCTTTTCTGAAATGTGCCTTTCTATCACTTCTATAGTTTTTACTTTACCTCAAAGAACATGGTTAAAGCTGTTTTAAACTTTATATTTGATGATTCCAATACTGGGCTTATATTCATGTTGAATTTTTTTAAATATAAGAAACAAGACTCTCAGAGCAGGATTTCTTTTAAATTAAGACAAGAGCTACCAATATTTGCCAAGCTAACCTTTAATTCCCTGCTGTAATAATCCTTCAACTTAAGCCTCATGAGTAGGTTAAGGACAGGAATGTGTGCAACCTAATTTAGGGGCTTGTTGTGAGTCTCAGTGATTCCAATGCAAGGGATTGATAACATCTGAAGGCAGTAGATAACACACAACACATTAAGTGACTTCACATACTGTTTAATTGAAATACTCAATCTTCACAGAGATGGAAGCAAGTATATTGTCCCTGTTAGCAAAACAGATGATCCCACCTACAGTAATGTCCATTGCTATGGGTAAATCAGTTGCCATAATCATTTTGATAAATTATATATTTGAGATTCTGATGTTCTACTCTAACACACACACACACACACACACACACACACAAACCAGTAAACTAACAGATACGTTGGTGGCAAAACACTAACATAATTAATAATAAAAAGAGATATGCAGCCTGCAAAATAGCTTAGCAGCATAAGTGCATGCCTGGCAAGTACAAGGTCCTGAGTTTGATCATTGGTACAAAAGAAGAAATAGAGAGAGAGGGAGAGGAGAGAGGGAGAGAGCGAGAGCAAGAGCGAGAGAGAGAGACAGAGAGAGACAGAGAGAGAGGGAGACAGAAAGGGGGGAGAGAGGGAGAGAGGAAGAGAGGGAGAGAGGGAGAGAGGAAGAGAGGGAGAGAGGGAGAGAGGGAGAGGCTAACAGAGCCACTGAGATTTTACAAACAATGAAGGCACAACTTTGCGTTACTCCTTGTACATAAAAAGTCCATATTCAACTTTTTACCTTGATAATTCTAAAATTTTCATCTAAAAACTGACTAATGGAAAGAATGAAGAGAATAATTATATTATAATTGAAAATTATAACATATAGAAACAAAGTCCCTATCAATTATCTTCATTTATGAGAAAAAAGTGCAAGGGAATTCTCTCTTGCCTTTACAAAAACAAGAACATTTTAATTGCCTGTTCTTTTTCAGCTTCAGTTTTTGAGTCATAGATATGCGTCTGTGTAACTGAGAAGCCCTGATCCACCTCTTTGCCTAGAAAGCTTGTCTCAATAGGCATTTTCGGTCTTCCTAAAGCTACTAATCCACGAAGAATTTGTCAACCACAAGGCCTGCTATTTCTTGAACAGAAATACTATGAAATGCATTATTTGGTTATGACAAAGCTTGTCATTAGGTTTAGGAAGATGACACAAATGTATTTTGTGTTTGCATTATGTGAACACTATGTTGAACTCTGAGATGACAGTAAAAAAAA
>NW_004524691.1:9388529-9394314 GCF_000260255.1 Octodon degus | reverse complement strand
TATATATATATACATATATATAAATGTATCAAGAAAATTAATTTTTAAAGAAGTGCTATCCAAATAACATGCCATCCCCAAAGAGGAAATCAGCAGAACAGTCTGGGGATTCCTTCACTGATGTGTTCAAGAAGTAGCAAGTAGGCCGGCCTGGCTGGAGCAAGTGGGAGGAGGGAGTGTGCAGAATGCAGACTAGACAATCAGATGGGACTTTGACTTCAGTATCATCTTCAGATGAAGGGTGACCATCATTAGACATTTTGATTTTCACAAATGGCAAAGTGAAAATAAGTTATAGTATTTCATTTTATAATGATGACAAAGTGTAAATGTTTTTCTTGTTCAAACACAATGAATGCTGTTTATCCCCTTGTCAATTGTCTTTTCACATCCTCTGTCAGTTTTAAAGGATTTATTGAGGGGTTGTTTGGGATTTTTTGTTTGTTTGTTAATTTGGAATAGAACCCAGGACCTTGTGCTTACCAGACAGGCACTGTGCCACTGAGCTATATCCCAGACCTGGCTCTTAGCCCTTCCAGCACTATCTGTAACATAAAATTATTGTTCTAATTTATCATTTCATTATTGATTTCATTAAAGTTTTAAGGACAAGTAAAATTTTCATTATATACCTTCTCTTTCTTAAACTTTACATTTTTATTATACATATTTGTCATACACAGTTGTCACATTAACCATAGGAAGTTTATACCTGCATATATCTTACTTATTTTTTCCCCATTTACTTGCTCTTCCTTTAACTCTTCTTCTCCTCCCCATGTACAAAAGGTGGGTTTTTTTCCTATTTTTTCCATCTATATCTTGTCTTTCTATATAAGACTGACATTGCATAATGTGAGCAAGCCAATCGAAAAATTCAGAAAGTAAATGCAGGCTTTTAGATGTGATTCACACATTCCAAAGCACATCTAAGGCCAGGCATGATGGTATTCAGGAGGCTGAAGCAGGAGGATCAGTACAAGTTTGAGAAAAGCCTGGGCTTCAAAGTGAACTCAAGGCTAGCCTGAACTGCACAGCAAGATGCTGTCTCAAAAAAAAAAGGCAAAATACATATGAGGACTACCAAAGGAAGCAACAGACTGGAAGGAGTCATGCATGAAAGAAAGAATAAGAAAAATCTATGACAAATAGCCCAACACAGAGGGACCTTTAAAACCAATTGTCTATATAAATACCCTTGTGCAGGTCAGCAGTGTTCCCTGCGGTGCAAACTGCCTCTCCGCTGAGCATTAGAAAGAGCAACTAAGTTTACCTTGGTTTTTGGCAAAATACCTCCTAAATCTGGTTTCAGAGACACAGGGGCAAAAAAGCTATACACAAAATTTTACAAACTAGCAATTTTTACCAAAAGCAATTTTGTCTGACTACAGTGAGAAAACTGAGTTGAACACTGCAGGACGCTAATGTGGACCCACCCTAAGACCTTTGGGCATAGCCAGGCCAGAAAACCCAACTGTTTAATTTTGTAGAAATAAAAAGCATTTTTGTTTCTACAAAATTGATTCAAATATGATATAATAAAAGGTAGAAAAAATTCAGAAAACTTATTCAAATTACATATTTTTCATAAAGTAGAATAAAATCATTTCTAGCACTTCCTCATAAAAGCACACAGAATTGTAACAAACTAATAGTTTTTATTAAAAAGGATCATAAAAATAAAAAATTGAAGGCAGGGTCTAGATGCATCACTGAATGTGAAACAGGGAGTTCACTCCCAGGTTCAATCTACAGCACCCAAAAGGAGACAAACGATTTTAAGGGAAAATAGTAACAGAAGAAAAGTTGAAAAATGAGCTTGAACACATTAAAATGGATTAAGATGTAAAATACAGGAATGAGTGTGAGTCATATATTTTTCTCAAAGCAAAACACATGCAAAAGTTACATACAAACATGTGATCTGTTTCAGGGACCCAAGAGATAGTGAAGAAGTTAGTGTGACAGAGAAGATGAGAATACCAGAAGGCTTTACAGCCTAGAAAGAACAGTGAGCAAGCACTCCTCTTTTGAAAGGTTATGTTCTTGGAGGCCGTATTAAAGCACTGTATCTCTGTACCAACTGTCCTGACTTAGAGGGGAGAATAATCATTCTATTATTATGATGATCATATTTATTTGTCTGTTTGTTTGTTACAGGATCTTTCTACGCAGCTCATACTCGTGGTGATCCTCCCGTCTCAGCCTTCCCAGCACTGGGATTACAGGCATGCACCAGCACTCCCAGTTTTGGTGGCCAGCTCGGCACAAGATCGGCACAGCATGCTGTACTGAGAAACAAACCAAGGACTTCCTAATACTCTGATACCGCAGCAGGATTTGGGTAGCTCTGGAATGGAAGGACGAAGGTAAGTGACGTTCATCATCAAGCTCCAGGTCTTGGAGAATTACGTTACATGTGACTGGAAGGTCCTAAGACCCAACAAGAGAAGCAGAAAACTTGAACTTTAGAGGTTATATAAACAACTGCTTAATTTCATATAAGTTAGCAATACTAGCTATGGCTAGGAGTACTGTAGCTTAAGCGAAACAAGTTCATGATTCAGAATGGTATATATCTCACTTCTCAGCCTTTTGGCTATGATCAAGTGCAGAGTGGCATATAAATATAATTCATTACAGTGGGACAGAAAAGTATGCAGACATTGCGCAAAATGCAGGGTTGACGCAATAAAACTAGAAACCGTTTGAATTAAAGGAGAGAGAATATGGTCAACAGGTAAATTTAGGATAGGTGTCAATAAATCTCTCTCATGCTTTTCAACTAGGTAATAAGAAGGTAAGCACACCTAACAGAATAATTAAATAATTTTCTAAATTGCAAGGGTAGAAGAAAGATCTGGAACAGGAAGCACAATTGCAACAAATAAATTAAATTAATTTACTTATAAGAAATGTGGTTATATCTCTTAGGTCACAAAATTATTAAGTACCATGATCGGGAAGAGAATTCAGTTTACTGATTCCTGGCAAGTAATGAGATAGTGTGTAATTCAGCACTTTTCGAAAATGCTTGAGAAGCAGATGGTAATATAGGAAAGTTTAGACTAGGAACAATGAAATTCAAGCGGGGGGCTGGGTAGCTCAGCTGTCTAAGTGCTTGCCTGACAAGCGCCAGGACCCTGGTTAGATTCCCCTTTACCACATGCCATGCTGGCAGGGGCCAAGCCAGCCCCCAAAACTGAGTGTGGTGGTACATACCTGCAATCCCAGCTCTGGGGAGGCTGAGACAGGAGGATCACTATGAGGGCAAGCTATGTAGTGAGACAAGGTACTAAATAAATAAACAAATACTATTTTTATAAAAGAAACAATGAAATTTACAAACATGTGGCCATGTAACCAAATGGTTTGTGAAATCATACACATTCAGACCAGGCAGCACACATATGCAGTTTAAAAGCAATCAGTAGTAATTAGTAGACAGCACACACCCAGTTGTATTGTTTTTAAGTCACTGTAAATTCAGGGAGTAAAATGTCTGTCTCTCATTTTTTAAAATTTTATTTCAATTGAGACTTTTGACTTTTAAATAATGGTTCCATCAAGCCCTTCGGAGACTTATGACAAAGGACTGCCTTGTGCAGCTAAAATCCTAAGGGGCTCCTTTGCCACAGACACGGTGGTGTGCGGGGTGAATAGCATCTTAGATGCATGAGAGTGTATTTTATGCTTTAAGAGATCAGAGGAATTGGGAACATTTCTGTTGGTAACATTCCTAATGCCTTTGTTCTTTAGACAAACAAAGCAGCTCAAAAATGCTCATAATATATCTAAATTGCAATAGGATTTCTGGAATACAACTTTGGAATATAAAACAGACATCCAGAAAACAAGTAACTTGATTTCTCAAACTTGCTTGAAAGTTTTTGACAATTTATTATTTTTAGCTCAACTTAAATCCTAAGTTAATAATCTCTTCTGTTTTGACACTTTATACTTTAAATCTAAATACTGTAGAGGCTAAGGAAGACCTGTCTGGGTAACTTAGCAAGACTTACTACTAAAAAATGTAAAAACACCCAAAACAAACAAACAAAAAACCAGCTTGCTATATCAGTGTAAAATACTTGCATAACATGCATAAGATTTTAGGTTTCAGGGCTGGCCAAATACCTTAGCAGACTAAAGCATCTGTTTAGGCAGATGCAGGGGCCAGGAGTTCAATCCCTGGGCCTGCTGTGCCGGCCCCACTGAAATGGCAATTGAGACTAGGCGTGGTGGACACACCTGTAATTGCAGTACTTGGGAGGCTGTAAACAGGAGGATCACTATGCATCTGATCTTTGCAGTGAGACCCTATAGACCCTGTAGACTCTGTCCTAAAATATAAAAAAAGAAAAAAAAAAGATTTTAGGTTTGATCCTCTGAAACCCTCCATGCCCCTCCAAGTTATGTATTTTAATTAGAAATTGATAATTGCTTCTGTCTCTGTCTGTTTTTGTCTCTGTCTCTGTTTCTGTCTCTTTGTCTCTCTGTATCTCTGTCTCTCTCTCTTTCTCTCTCTCTCTCTCTCTCTCTCTCTCTCTGTCTCTCTCTCTCTCTGTCTGTCTATCTGTCTCATATAAAATGTGTGGACATATTGTTCTTTAACTTGAAATATTCCTTGAGAATGAAATATTCAACAAGGAAACAGTGAACATGACCAGAGTAATAATTTTACAAATACACTGAAGAGTTGGAGATAAACACCTGAAAAACCAAATGACAGGCCTCGTTTATTCAGCCGAGCAAAGAGAAGGCAGACATCGTGCAACTGAGAAGTGTCAGCAGGTCGTCAGGCCAAATCCTAGCCTGACGTTCATGGGTATTTGCAATGCAGGCTTGTTCCAAGGGTCACAGAGGGTGAGCTCAGCTTTTTAGTTGATGCCAGTCTATATCAATAAATTTAAGAAAAGTGCAAGTCTCCCAGAAACCTTTGTACACTGTGGTATAGCGGAAGCTACTTGCCTAAACCAAAAGAATGGCTGCATCGACAGAAACAATTTGGCATGTAGCATGGCCAGATCTCATGTGTGAGGAACAGTTCATGTATTAAGGCTGCTTTTTCCACTAAAAAATTGAATACAGTACACATTTGTCTTTTGTCCATGGCTCAGTGATTGCCACAGTCACAAAAACAAGGCTTGACATACTGTTATGTCCACTGAAAAATACCAGCAAACTGTGATAAAGCAGTGAGTAACCTAGTGACCTCGAGTTCAGATAATGTAGCTGCAATGACAGGCTGAGGCCATTGTATTTTTCCAAGGCTTAGAGTAGTGAATCCAAAACTGGCTGCTCCTGCCACTTGTCCAGTGCTTGAAACAATTTTAGGCAAGGAAGGGCTAGAGACAGTTTCAGAGATGTTGCCACAATAGTCAAGGAAGGGCATCTTCTATTTATCATCACAGAGTGGTGATTTTCAACATATCACTGATAGTAAAACACTTTAGTAGAGAGTACTGAGTCTGAAGGTCTTAGGAGATGGTGGAGAGAAGTGAAAGAGTTGTCTCGCCACATGCAGAGACACAGAACTCTCAAAGTAGCTATGCTTGGAGATTACTTCAGACATGCACACAGCTGTATTCATTTACTCTGCGAGAAGTCTAGCAAAACAGAATTCATTTGTTAATGCCCCCAGAACGAGCAATTTAAGCATTGTGTCAAGTGTATTTGGGAACTTAACTTAATCTACTTTTATATGTTTGGTGCATCATTGTTCTGAGAAGATTTCTATAGGGTTATTGGACCATGGGGCCCTGTGCTTGTGAGTGAATCGATC
>NW_004524691.1:9387248-9388224 GCF_000260255.1 Octodon degus | reverse complement strand
TTGTCCCAGTAATGAGAAAATGATTAAGAGAAATATAAAGAGAATGACTGTGTATTAGTCAATATCTCTTTGCTGATTAAAACACACCTACAAACCAAAACAGAGGAAATTTAATTTTATTCATGATATTATTGGAGTCAGCTAATTTTTGTGGCCCACAGGCAGAAATGAAATGATGGAAGGGCATTGTGGAGAAAAGTTCCTCACTGCCTGCTTACCAGGACATAGCAAATGAGAAAGAAAGGAGGAGCCAAAAACAAGAATACACTTTCAAGTTACATTCCCAGTGACCTGCCTCTTCTATCAAAACGTCACCTGCTAAAAGCATACAGAGATACGAATTCCTCAGTGAATTCCATCAATGTATTCCTCACTTAAGGAGTAGAGCACTCCATGATCCAGTCACTTTCTGAAAGCCCCACTTCTAAATGCATGAGAATTTCTGGCAATATTTGAGATCTAAACTACATCTGAATATATTGGCACAAAGTAGATTTTTCCCGTTTTGTCATTTTTTTTTAATATGTTAATACCTCATTTAATGAATGTTTCCTTTCACAAACAATTCAGTTCTCAAACAAACATATTTCACAAAGTTTTGCTTCGATTCACAAAAGCCATGTAAGATGGCAAACACAACACAAAGCATCTTCCCCCAAATCATAAAACAAATTGAGTTCATGAACACAGGTACCACAATACTTACCCTGTAATAGGGTTTGTGCTTAAATGTTCCCTCATGTGCCCTCTTGTGGTCACAGATGGGACTTTTTCAAAGGTGGCTGGATCTATAGTGCGGGATGCTGGCACTGATTCATGGTGCAGTGCTCCAATCAAGGGCTCTAGGGCTAAGGACGCCACTGTAGGTAGCCTGGGTAAGCTATAAAGAATAGAAAGGGTGGTGGTCAGCCTTTGCTGCTTTGCTTCCTTGGACGTTTTCTCTCCTGCAGGTCTGTCAGCCTCACCCTTCTACTTT
>NW_004524691.1:9382099-9386478 GCF_000260255.1 Octodon degus | reverse complement strand
TAATCATGTGTGCAAAGAAAGAGAAATTTAGAGATTAACTCTTTGAATTAGAATCTTTTACTAATCATTCCACCAAATTTGTGAGGGAAAGTCTGTGTGTGTACATATAAATATGGAGTATACATTTTGATGGCAGAAATGATAGAATTACTACTTTATGATTTGAAGAATTATTATGTTTTTGTGTTGTCTTATCTTGTAACATACATTTTAAAGCTGTATTTGATAAGATTTGGCAAAAAATAGTCAAAAAAAAAGAATGAGAGAGAAAATATTGTGGCTATTTTGAAAATGAACCTAAGAGTTCATACTAAAACAGATTTTCTGAATTAAAAACTAGAAGATTTCTTTTCTTTGTTTTTTTAAATGTATTTGGTACAAGGTCTCACTATGCAGGTCAGACTCCCAGTGATCTTTCTGTTTTCAGCCTCTCCAGCACAGGGATTACAGGCATGCGCTGTCATGCCTAGTCTTGGTGCACTGGGGGTGGGGCCAGCGTGGCATATGGTCCCAGGGATTGAACCCTTGTCCTTGTGCTTGCTTAAGCAGGTGCTTAGTCCATTGAGCTATCTTGCCACCCCTAAAAGCCAGAAGAATTCTCTAATAAGAATTAAGAAAATCTCCCTTATTCTCTGATAGTATAACAGATGTCTGCTTCTCTAATTATGAGAGGGTCAAAAACCTGCAAGTAGGGACATCAGCAGTGAAAATCCAAACTGTTAAGACCATTATTCAGGGTGACTGTGACCTGTGGTCTCTCAGGACTTTGCCACCTTTCATGCTCATAACCTACAAGCTTCAAATAAATTTTCACTTTTCAGTTATATATCTAAGGCTGTCAAGGCATTTCAGAGTTCCTAGAACATCTTTGTCCTTTCTTTAAATGATCAAAATAAATGGGGGAAAAACTACTGATGAATGCCACGTATAATACCTAGAAAAGAGTAAAGAATTAAAATTTTAATATGTGTAATTTCTTACTAAAAATCTTAAAATAAGGAACAGCGAAACTCCAAAAGACAGCTGAATTGTTTTATATAAAAAGCAAGAACTTAGAACTTTAAGTAAAATATATACATGTTTTGGAGCTTGCAATGAGGTTAACACAATATTTTAAAAACATGGACAATACAACATTTTGTCTACAAAAAGTACAATGGGTAAACAAATCAACGTGTGTAAGAAAAGACTTACTTCAAACTTCTAATTACATAAGTGTGGCTATTTAAAACATGATTTAACTTACTGTAGAATATAAGAATTTGAAGGTAAAGGTAGGGGATAAGAAAGAACAGGAGAGAAAACACCAATGACCTTTCAAGAGTCTACATGTATTGCATTAATTTATTTTTGTATCAATTTATAAGGTACTTTCTTAGCCTACAGAATGAATAGAACAGCAACATTTTGAACAAACTATTTTTTATATTAAGAAATACTTTACTAACAAGACAGCAAATTCCACTTGCCTAGCATTTCCAATAATGGATAAGTTGTCCTTGCAACAGGAAAATGAAACAAAACAAACCCCTTAGATATCCAATCACAGGAGGCAGTATAGAGGTAGGATCACGTGACCTTTCTTTGATGAACGAGATTTATTAAATTATGAAAACCTGGTTACCAATTGTATATTTAATCATAACCAAACACTGTACTTCATAAGAAAATAAATGATTTTTTTTAAATCAATTTAAAACTGATTTAAATAGTCCTTGGAAGCTGCCGCCATCATTAGCACACTTTTGGTATGAAGAACAGGAAGTAATTACCATTGTATTCTGGAATCAAACAGGTGAAAATAAATGAGAGAGAGAACAAACAAGGTGACAGGCCCTTTGCCTGATTTTGGACCATTTTATTAAATAGAGAGATGCCAATATTGTGGCTTGACACTTACTTATATCAACACTTAGATGTCTCCAGCTTAAAAGTAAAAATGTATTCATCAGACAGGGTGGTCCATGTCTGAAATTTGAGCCTGGGACAGGAGGGTTGCAAGTTCAAGATCAGCCTAAGCAAACGGAAAAGAAAATGTAAAAGAGTTCAGGGTACAGCTCCATGGTACAGCACTGTGTTCAAAAGAAGAAAGAATTGAAATAAATTGCTGAATTTTATCATTTCCTCAAAATATTGCTGTGCAACATTTTGGCATAAGCAATCCAATGGCATGAGAAAAATGACTTTGGTGGTATTTTTAATATACAATTCTATGAAAACTTCACAAATTGGCTAGCTTTTGAGTTCAAAGCAAGCACATTCTGAAAAAAATAAATGTATGATGAGGAGACCACCATATCCCTCCTCTTTAACTTAAAGCCAAATGAAAAAGTCAGTGATGTTGATATTTGGTGTTACATTGATAAGAGAAAATTAATACAAGAAGCAGAAAAAGAGTAATCATTCCATATTATGAAAAAATTTTGAGGGGAAGAAAATGGGCAACATTTGGAATTACAATTTTGATTTCACATTTTGTTAAACTTCCCCTATCCTGCATTTGACTGCGTTTGCCATTTGGAATATTCTAATAAACTCGAAGTTCAATAACAGCATAATCATTTAGCAAACAATGCAGATTATGTTAAAGTTGTGATGCATGACACACATTAAAATGAAATAATTATTAAAATGTTTATCTTCATGCAACTACTTGCTATTAACATTTTGCTAACATACTGCATATTTACTTTGCTAACATATTACATATCTATTATTTTAAGTAGGAAAAAATTGGTTAATTCTTGAATCAAGATTGAATTTTCAACTGTGTTGTCAAAAATAACAAATTTGATGATTTCAGTACATTACTATCAATAGAAAAATTTTTTCATCAGAAAAATTTAAAAATATTAAAAATTTAGACTCAAGTATTTTCAGCACAATGAAATCTTATTATCAATTACAGATTTATATCAAGAACAAAATATCTTAAATAAGGCAAATAATTTTACTTGGAAAAGAATTTAATAAGGATGTTAATGAGTAGTATCTCTCCTTTGGACTACAAAGGCAAAATTAAAGAGGAAAATCTTGATTAATAACTTGAATTCTGTCATCAACTAAGTAAATGATAGGAGAAAGTCTTTCATGTAATGCCAACATTTTAACATCTAAGACAATTAAATCTACATTATTTTCTATATTCAGTTACTGTATTACAGAAATAAAATTAGCTCCTTTTCAGGGAATACATAACAAGTTGTAATAAAGGCTATGTGGAAAACAAAAAATTCACTGTTGTGGAAAAATGTGATTTCAAAACAATTCACACCAAAGTCCCGTAGGTTGGTTAGAATTGCCAGAGTTTTTTGGAAATCTAGCTCTTTCTGGCACCTGCAGCAGAATTTAGCATGTTGCAGAGTAAGTATCAGCAAGGATCTAATTATACAGCGAAGGTTAACAATTCTCCCGAGCATCACCAAATAGACCTGCTGACTTTACATGTTAGGATACTGACAAAACACAGTGCAATGCAGTAAGTGCCTACTCATGGTCTTGTCTTGCATTAAAGTATAAATACATTCTATTTCTCATCTGAAAAGAGAAAATAGTGCCTTTTTTCTAAAGTAAAGAGCAGAGCAGGCGCCAAGAGAGTTCCCATGGGAGCTGCAAGCACAGGAAGTGCTTTAGCGGTGGGGTCACCCAAGGCCTTTGTAGTTCCCATCTTGCTACACTCTGCCTAAGATGCTCCATGTGTAACTACAAGACAATATTTTCCCTGCTGGATTTTGGATGTACCTTGGCCCCATTCCTTTATATGTTCCTGTTTGTAACTTTTGAAATGGAAATGTCTATCTTGTGTCATTGAATGTTGCAAGAGTTTAACTTGCTTTTTATTTGTTCAGGGGCTCACAGCTAAGAGTTTGCCTTACATCTTGGTGGAAACCTGAGACTTGAACTTTGCAGCAATGCTGACTGTTAGGGCTTTGACAACTCTTAGAGATAGACTAAAATGCCTTTTGCATAAAGGAATATACATGTGTCTTTGGGCTACCAGGGGTTAAATGCCATGGTTTGTGTCTAGATTTTACCCCCAAAGCCTCATACAGTCGGGGGGTTGAATCTAGACTTGGTGATTGATTTATGGTTCAATGTTCGGATTATGAGTGTGAGTGCTACACTTGCCCGAGGGTGAGTAATCTGCATACAAAATAAGGGATAGAAATAATCTTGTCTCCCTCTTGCTGATTTTGCTGTCTTCTGCCTCTATGAACTGCTGCCCCTCTGGTATGTGCTATTCTGCTTTGGCGCCAGCTGACTATGGACTAAAACTCCCACCAACTGTGAGCTACACAAACCTTGCCCTCTTACTTTGGGTGTCAGGTATTTTGTCTCAGCAATGACAGAAAAGTAACTAAGATGATGACTTCATAGTA
>NW_004524691.1:9376251-9380789 GCF_000260255.1 Octodon degus | reverse complement strand
CACAGTTTGTACTTAGACTGTGTCAGCCATGTGGATGAGTCATGGCCATTGCTCAACCAATTTGCTCTCTGTGAAAGCCTGAGAGAATGTTTTCTCTCCATGTGACTCTCCTTAGGCACACTGTACAATATTGATCACTTTCCTCTGTGGCCCCATAATCTCCTTGATCAGTAAATTTGGGACACAACTGAGTTACAGGATGTTACAGTACAGATTCTCCTATGTGCTGAGTCCTCACTGACCTTTTAAGGCTAGGTCCAAAATGTTGGCTGTCCTTGTTGCCCTTCTTTTTCATTTTTGGTCTACAAATTTAAGTTGTTAACCCTCCAGAAGAGAAGCTTAATGATATTATTACCCTGCAACATAGGCAGTTGAGCTTAACCTCACTATCCGTCTGAATATTAAACATCTTAGACATAACATGCAATAGGTATTTTCCATCATGTATTAATATGTTAAACTTTAAATCCCTAAAGAATGTGAAGAAAAAAAATAAGAAAATAAAAATTTTTTTTTAAAATACGAATAAACAATTACACATTTTTATACAGAAATTTAGAAATCTAACCATATGCAGCATCGTAGCAGGACTATCTTCTTGTATATGTTGATTTGTAGGTATTTAGAAAACTAATATGAATGAATTTGCTCTCCTAATTTCTTTCTCAGTTAGATAATTTTTGATATTAAAAAGTATCAATTTTTGAAAATGTTTCTGATTTTGGATCTTGGAAATGCTAGTAATATTGGAAATTAATAACAAAACACTTGACATTTCAATGTACTAGGCAAAGAATGGCGTGTGCAGCAAGCAGTGCCGCACTGGCAGATGTGGAAACACCCACTTGCACTCCCCACTCTGTGTGGGGCTGAGATAGGAGGTTCGTGAGTGCAAGGCCAGCCAGGGCAACTTGGCCACTTAGCGAGATCTGAGATCCTGTATCCAAACTAGGTCATGGGCTCTATTCTCAGTGTTAAAAAGAAGCACAGTGTCCTGCACACTTCGTTTGTTCATCTGAGGGATGGGCCTGAAAGGGATGCTCCCTGCTATCATACGCAATTACTTTAGAGGAATAAACCAAATTGTGAAATACAATACAAATGATACAATATTCAGAACAAAATCCTGGACTTTGTCCTATCTGGAAATCCAGAAGCTATAAAAATAAGTGAGATAGGTCTAACTACTTTATTTTTTAAGTTTTTAAATTTATTTTTAAGTTCAAGGTCCCAAGTTTGATCCCAAGTACAAAAAGAAAAAAAAAAGGAAAGAAATGAAATAAAATAATTATGCATTAGTCATAAAATTGTGAGTAACCAGTGCTATTTGCTCTTTAACCTTTAATTATTTTCTTTGTGTACACATTTTGATCTAATATCTACCAAAGGAAAAGGAAACCACATTCCAAAAACTTATGACCATTAATCATTTTATAGATTTTTTTTATAAAAATCACCTTGTGTGTTGTTTACCTTCATGTATTTCTTTGATGACCAACTTTTAATACACAGAAAAGTTATCATTCAAAATTTTAATGTGCAGATAGGACATAGGGGATAAGGAGGCTGGGGTAGGTGAAGTCATTTTCTTTAAGACTAGCTATCGTTCTATCATTTTCATGTTCCACTGACTTCCTGCTAAGTTTGCCCATAAGTTTGAATTTGTTATTAATCTTTTGCCCCCAGGAGCTGGAGAGACAGCTCAGTGGTCTAAGTGCCTGCCTGTTAAGGGCAAAGACCTGGGTTTCATCCCCAGTACAGCTTGCCATGTTGGCACTGTATGGTGCAGCCACGAAAACCAGATGCGTTTGAGGGTTGGCAAGATAGCTCAGTGGACTAAAGCTCCCACTTAGGTAAGCTTAGGCAAGCTCAGGGACTGCAGTTCAATCCCCAGCAACAAACGCTGTGCCAGCCCACCCCCAGGGTAGGCTGAGCCAGCCACAGAGTCTAGGAGTAGTGGTGCAGGCTTACAATCCCAGCTCTGGGGAGGCTGAAAACAGGAGGATCACTACGAGTCTGAGCTGCATAGTGAGACCCTGTAACAATCAAATACATTAAAAAAAAACAGGAGTGGTGATGCATGACTATAATCCTAACACTAAAAAGGCTCAAAACAGGATTACTAGGAGTGTTTGAGCTGTCCAAGCTGAGTAGCAATACCCTATACCATATAAATAAATAAGTTTACCTCCAAAATCTGAGCACCAAATCAATATATGTATTTGAGTATCCATTTTTATAGCTTTCATATTATGTAGAAAGATGATAAAATCCTACCATTTCTTCATGAAGTGCTTCTATTTTATGAAACAATTTAAATCACAATTTGTACATAAGAAGGAAAAGACTCTGCCAGGGACCCAGAACAAAAAGAGCTTACTTCAGCTCCAATCAGGGAATGGTTTGGATATTAAAAATATTTTTATAAGTGGAAGAAAGATATTATCTGTGGTAAGTTGAAATATATGGGATGAATCTTTTGAACTTCTAGGCTGAAAGGCAAAAAAGACAATGAAAATGACAAATCTCAGATATTCCATTTTCAATGCTGAAGAAATAAAAAAATAGAACCCATGATTGTACAAAAGAAATTGCAGAATGCACTCATAAATAAAAGGCAATATAATAAAAAGAAAACAAGAAACAAATAATTCAGACATTATTCCCAGTGTCTGATAACTGTATGCTTCTCTTATTTTCAACTAGAAACACAACAATCAATAAAGTTGTATTTGTCAGTTAATATTATCCAATTTCCAGGGAAAGAGCTCACATCACTAGCAAGAACTGTGGGCCATCTCATTCACAGGCTCTCACTACAGTACTTCAGCCTGTTAGATATCTTTGAAAAAGTGTCAAGGAATTGAAACTTCACTCTGGATTGAATGCAGACTACAGTGTAATTCACTGATAGATACTTTAAATTCTTTGAAGAAAGTAAAAACAACTTAGATTAAAATATTTGGTCATTTGTATTCTCTGATTAATATTCATGTTTTATGTTCAAATATAACTGCAGAACTATATTGACAATGAGTGCATTAAATTTAGGTTGCTTTGCTAGTATAGGCTAATAATATTAGTATTCTAATCTATGAACTTCAGATATCTTTTCCCTTATATGTGACAGTTTTTTTTCGTGAGTTCTACTTTAGACAGTTTGTTGTTACTCTCTTAAATAGCTAGAAATTTTGAGTATTGATTCTATCTTCTAACATTTTATTAATTTCAGGTAGAGTAAAGTTTTCAACATTCAAGAACTTTTTATCTGCAAACAGGGACTGTTTTATTTCTTTGTCTCCAGTTTGGATGCCTTTTACAACTTTCTTTTGCCTAACACTTCCGGCTAGTACTTCCATTAGTATATTGAGTATAAAGGTCAAGAGTCAGCTTCCCACTCTTGCTTAAATCCTAAAGAAAACCTTCCAACTTTTTCACTTTTAAGGAACTGTCAGCTGTTGGGTTGACCTACATAGATGTCATGGTGCTGAAGTATTTTACTCCCATGACTAGGTGTTGAGAATGCTTATCATGCTGAATTTTATCAAATACTTTTGCTGCATCTATAGAGATGGTGATGTATTATTTGTTATGCATGCTGTTAACATGGTTTATTACAACTATTGATTTCCATATGCTGAAGCATTCTTGCATGCACACATAAATTTCACTTGATCATGGTGAATCATTCTTTTAAGGTAATGTTAAATTGAGTTTGTTTTATTTCATTAAGGATTTTTGTAACTGAGTGACTCAACACTATTGATCTATATAAATTTTCTTCTTACTGTGTCCTTGCCTGGATATGGCATCAAGGCATTGCTGGCTTCATACAATCAAATTTGTAAATATCTCTCTTCTTTAACACTTTGTACGATTTGGAGGTAGACTTGTATTATGACTTCTCCCAAGTAGGTAGGATTCATCAGTGGAACCATCAGGTTTTTAGCAATGGAAGAGATCTTATCATTGTCTCAATTTCTACTTCCTGCCTGTCAAATATTTTGGTGCTTAATAATTCAGTTGATTGTTCACATGTGTTCAAGACTTTATTAATTTCTTCTAGATTATCAAATTTGTTGGTAAGTAGCTATTCATAGTAGTTTCTTGGTATTCCTGTGCTATCACTTCTATGTCATGTCTTTTATTTCTGAATATATTTATCCAAGTCTTCTCTCTTCCGCAAACAAGCTATCCTGACAACTTTGCATATTTTCAAAATGAACCTTAATTTAGTTCACTTATTTTTATTATAGACAGTATCTATTTTTGTTGTTTCTGATGTTTCTATAATGTAAACATTCCTTTCCTTCAACTAACAGTGGGATTAACTTGTTTGCCTTTTTCTAGTTTCTTCAGATGTCATATTAGATCCTGTGAGTATTTTCTCTGTTTATTTTGGTGCAGGTATTCATTGGTGTATATTTCGCTGTTAGGACTGCCGGGGCCAGGAGTACAGCTCAGTGGAAGAGATCTTCCCCAGCACAGCTGAGGGCCTGGGATCAATCTCTGCTACTTCAGAGAAAACAAAAGCAAGA
>NW_004524691.1:9350877-9375836 GCF_000260255.1 Octodon degus | reverse complement strand
GCTGTAAAATTGGTTTAAATCAGTCTTCCTTTACTGATTTTCAGTTTTGATCATAGATAGATAGATAGATAGATAGATAGATAGATAGATAGATAGATAGATAGATAGAGATAGACAGGTATTAAAGAAATGGGGACATGTATATCCCATACTATTGTGCTATAGTCTAACTTTTCCTTCAATTTTAGCAATATTTTGTTGATATATTTAGAATATATATGTATATGTTCTCTATAAATTTGCCTTTTAATCACTATATAATGACTTCATTAGAATTGTTTTTTTTTTTTTTTTTAACATTTTAACTAACATCTATTTAACCTAATGAGTTTTTGGTTCTTCTCTTAGTTTCCTCTGACATAAGCCATCTTTCCATCTCCACTTTCACTCTCTGTGTTTTTGAAAAGGTGAGATATCTTTATTAGGCAATTTACAGTTAGGTTTTTATATTGTCTTCTGATTGGACAATTAATCCATTTACATTAAAGGTAATTATTGATAAGGTCTTGCTATTACCATTTTATGAATTATTTTCTAGCTCATTTGTAGATCCTTTGTTCTTTCTTTCTTTTCCTTCTTTTTTTTTTGACCAGTGTTGGAAGTGGTTTGGCAACATAGCACTTTGAAGACAATTGTATAGGAAGGAGGTAGTCCTCTGCCCAAGTAGGGCGATAGACCAGGGATGCTCAGAGATGCTGGTAACAGTTGGACACTGAGACAGGCCAGGGCCTGGACCTATTCAGTGATTTTGGAAGTGGGGCTACCATGACATCATGTACTGAAAATTACTGGATCTTATAACTATAACTTCAAATCTAATGCCAGGAAAGGCCTGGAAGCCCAGTGAGGGGCTTTCCTGGGGTGGCCCTCTTGTAGAGTTTTGAGACAAATTCTGCTAGTGGTTTCTCTCTTTCCCTCCCCAGCAAAGAGTCACTCTCCACACTTCACTCTCTTATTCTAAGGGTAGGTGTTGTGAATAATGCAAAACTGCCTTTTTACTCTCTTCAATCCATCTTTCATTCTTCTGGTTTCCTTATGTTTTACAAAACTATTTTGTGCTTGTTTGTTTCTGACCGAAAAGAGGGCCGCTGGGAAGATCTAGTCAGCCATCTTGCTTCCATCACCTCAACACTACCATGAAGTTATTGTAAAAAGTATATCTAGACTTTCTTCTAATAACTATACTGTCAAATAAAATTGCCTTGTAAAGAGTATAGTTATTTTTCTCTCTGCACAGGTGACTTGATTTTTGCTTGCATATCTGACCACCTAATATTCTAAATAGGCTCAAAGAAATATATTGGAAAATTTTAGCTAATTTAAAATGTTATTTCTCTTTTAACTACTTTGATGATGTGATTTTAGACATATTTGCAATACTTTGCACTTTATATCCCAAATGTTTATTGAAAGACATACTTTAAAACAAAATACAATAAACAACATTTCAAAGAAAAAAAAATGAAAGTGCCATGGAACGCAGACAAAATGAGATCCACTCAGAAAGCACAAAATATATTTGAGGATGATGTGAGTGAAAATGAAAGATTAGTTACCTGGTACACTGAAGAAAGACTTTCGTGACAAACGAAAGAGTTTAGTCATTGTCAGTCAAACACCATAACCCTCAAAAGGTTTTGCATGGAATGATAAAGTATGTCTTCAAGAGAATTGATGTGGCAGGCATCATCAGAGCAAGGCTTCAGATAAAGATGCAGGTGATTGACATTTGGAGCAGCAAGGAAAATCACAATTTCTTTCTTTAGTTGATAGAAATAGATGAATCTTGCAGTCAAAGGATGATATGGTTTAGAGTTTATGATTTTTGTTCTAAATTTTTTTCTTCTAGCTATTTCCTGAAACAAATGTCATATTGAGATACTAAAGCATATGAAAAGGATTTCAGTCATACTCATGACTGACTTAAAATATTTTAGATTATGATTTGCCTTATCTCCCCCACTCTATGTCAAGTTGCATAAAAATGTGTTGCAACTGTTATAGAAAAATTGTGCAACCTAGAACAAAGAATTGAAAGTAGCACAGGGGTTCAAGTTTTTCCAGATATTTTAGCTAGATAGGAAGCAACGCCAGGTTTACGATGCAGGTGGTTTGATACATGACTGCAGAACTAAGTGTGTTCCTTTACTCCATATGTTTCTCTTGTGGTTTGGAGTTTACTTCAATATACCTGTAAAGTACAAACACTTTTAAAACTAAGCCACTCCATTCTTTTACCTGACACTACTCTAATTCTCAAGCGCTGAGACATTACATAGCGATCTCAGTCTTAGGAACCTTAATCCTGCTCCAGCCTAGGGTTTCAGGATTGCTTTTGTTTTCTCCAACAATATTTTTATGTCAGAGAAATTTATAATCTAAAAATTGTTTTTCACAGAAGTAAATTACTTTGGCTAAATTACTGCTTTACTGGGGAGGCACTGTAAGAAACGAAATAGAGGATTGCGGTTCACATGGGAGTAAGAAAAAACTATGCATCATTTTGAATTCTTGCCACATTTAAAATTCAATTTAAATCCTCTAAGTTTTTGCCCTGTATAAAAATACAAAATTTGTCTAAATGTAAGTTAGGGGTTGGAAAAAATTGTATCACCCTTATTTCCATGGAGTATTAGTTCAATTTATAAAACACAAATGATGAACTTAACTGTGATCTTAAATATGATACAATTATGACAATTGTATATGAGTGTTATGTAGTTAGATAAATATTTTCATTTTTCATAATACCACTGATAAAACTAATGGTTTATTTGATTTTCTTAAAGATGTATGACTGAAATCCTATATTATACATCTTATAACCCAGTAGTCTTTTAAAAGAAGACAGAATTAAGCAGAAGTACTATAGGGAGCCCTTCCTGGTCCTTGTCTCAGTCTGGGAAGCTTATATTTGTAATCCCATGGATAAGTTACTGGAATTCCATCAAGTAAATTCCAATCTACCACTTCCAGTGTAACCTACAGTGACGATAGACACCTAGGTACAGCCACTAAAATGTCCACCTGGAATAAAGGCCTCAGCCCAGAGTAGAACTAGGGTTTCATTCAGTCATGAAGGAGGAGTGGCTTGAGGATGAGTGACTGAGAATTGCAGGAAGTAGGTGAGTATTGTGAGCTGGGCTAGGTAGGAGAGTGGCCTGCATTTACAGCTGTCATATACAGAACAGATGTGCAGAAAAAGTAATTTATAATATACTATTGAGATAGTATCTAATGTTTTGGGGTCCTTTGCTTCAGCTCAGATGTGCTTTCTTTCAATCCCCAGGAATTCATAGCCTCTATCTCGAGGTTTATTCCAGCGGACAGCATGGAGCATCTGGCTCTTGACCCAGCTCATATTAAAGAGCAGCAGGTATGCATTATCAGGGAAACACGCGTGCCATCTTCAAAGGCTACCAGTAGATCCTCGTCTTGACCAGCATGCATTGTTTAAAGCCAATTGAAGTGATAAGGTCAAGACCTATCCTGCTCTGTACATATCAGTACATCAAAATAGGGTCAGACAGAGCCAAAGTGGAGACAACTGCTCTTCTTTCAAGGAGAGCTGCACACGTGGTCCTCCACAAAGTACCACGAATGAATCCCACAGGTGGGCAGCAATACAATTCATTACTGTTCTCATTGCTCTTAACTTCTTCATCAGTGATTTAGCACTATAAATCATGTAGTATTTACAAATAAGTTTATCATATTTGCCAATTTAGTTTATTATATATTTTATTATATTTTTGTCTGGAGATTTTTATTGAAATTAGAATTAAAATACTGAAGTCATTGTGAAACTGGTTGAATTTTATTTTTCTTCTTCTTACGATTAGGTTTTATGTACATTATGCTAATTTTTTCTATCTCTCACTACACATTATAAACATTCAACCAATACATTTGGACCTGAAAGATTGTTTGATGTTTAAAAAACTGGTAGAAAAATTCATTGACTAGGCATCTGTATTGAAATGAAGAGTTAGGAAAAATTCAATATCACTCTCTCAATTTGTGATATAAAACACTATGCTTCTAAGATGAGTGTAAAAATCCTAAATTTACAGATTCTAATATTTATGCGGTAAATGTAGAACATCATGTCATTCTATTTCCACTTCTTACCACAGATACGTTTAATGGGCATTTCTGGTAGCTACTCACTTTTGGGTGACTACCTCACCACGTGACCGTGATAGACATTTCCTCCTAGTACTAAGGGACGGTCTTCCAATGGGCTCAGGAGTGGAATTGTCACAGGCACCAATAATAGCGTCTTTGTATTGCACTACTTGGATACTGGACTACTTGGATATTGAGCTTGCTTCTTTATTAAAAAATGTTCAGTTTAAGTGGCTACACTCGAACTTCAAATTATGTTTTAAAGGAAAGCAAGAAAATTCTTTGGTAGTTGAACAAATAATTCCCAAGTCAATATTATTCCTTTAACTTACTCTTCATTATTTGAATGCATGACTACTCTAATTATATTTCTTTTTTCATCATATTTATGTCCAAACACCAAAACTCTTAAGTAAAATCTCTTGGTGATTTTCTTCACAGTGACATAGACTTTAGTTTTTATTTTAGGTTTCCGTGAGTTGATTCATATACTTATTCATTTTGAAATTACCAATGTGTGCCACATACCAAAGAGATACATAAGGTGTAGATCTTTCTCTTAAGGAATAATCGTCTACAGCCAATATAATAGCAGTGAACATGTGGTTGCATGTTGAATACTGTTATAAACAAATGAGAGATGGTGTGTGGAGGAGTGGCACCTGCCTGCCTCCCAGCACTTTGGTGTGCTGAGGCGGGAGGTTCCCAAGGTCAGCCCTGCCTAGACAATTTAATGATTTAGGAGGTATGTTTCAAAATAAAAACAGAACACATAATAAAGAACTGAAGATGTAGCTCAGTGGGAAGCCTTGGTTCAGTACCAAATAAATAAATACATAAGATATTGCAATTATAAAATTCATACCAGAATTTAAGTACAAAATAAGTTAAAGCATAGAAAATGTCTCATTAACACTTTGTAACGATCTCATGCTGAAATGTTATTGATATGTAGAATCATACATCAGATATCATTAATTTTAACTTGTGAACAAGTATCAGCAACTATCACTGATGTCCAGGTTATAACAAGCATGGAGAGAATTTGGCAGTGGGAAGAAGGCTGTTGAAGAAGTTGTTAGTAATTCCAAAGGAAAGGATGCTGCCACGCTCCTTGTACATCCCCTGAATGGGGAGAATGAGAAGTTCCTCTACTCCTCCCTCTCTCCAAGGCAAGGAAAAGTGCCTCTTAGGAGAAGATATCAGAGACTGGATGCTTTCCAGCAGGGAAACTCATATCTGCCAACCTGAAAGTGAACCCACCAAACAATAAAACACTAGCTTACACAGAAGAGCCATCGGAGTAGAAATCAAGCAGGTTCTTGAGAGAAATATGCATGTAATAATTGGACATAGGGGTTGGCTGCCTGTAAAGATTTTTGTCTCAAATACTTTGATACCCAATTGCTACCTTGAGATTATAGGCATGAGCCATCATGCCCAGTTTCATTGGTAGGCATGGTGCGCCCCGGGTTCCAGGACCGGCAAAGGATGGAAATGGTTAAAGTTATAGCACTCCTCGGATCTTTAGGCAGAAGTGCTCTAAGGCCAAGGAAACAGGATAGGACAGCCAGAACTGATCCTTCAAAAGGCACTGCAAAACAGGAACAGCTAGTAGAACAAAAGAGTTCCCAGCAGAAAGATTCTGTATGGATTTTACTAGTAACAGACATTTTGACCAACAGGAAGTCACAAGAGATCATATTACCATACAATTGTCTGGGAATATAGCCCAGAAGCGCAGTGCCTGCCTGGCAAGTGCAAGTCTTGAGTTCAATTCCCAGTACCAAACAAAACAAAACAAGCAAGCAAACAAACAAACAAATAAAATCACCATATCAGGAAATAGAAAACATCAGGCGTCTTCCAAACAACTCACTAGTAATACAGCAGAAAGGAATAAAACTTAGAATATCTGCTTTGAAAATAAAGGGAATTAGCAAGCACTACATGAGCTATCAGCTAACAGAGATGTCCACATCTTTCCCATAACACTGCAGAAGTCCATGGCGCCTGGGTACCCGCTATACAATGAAATTATGAATGCTGGTACTATGTACATTTTAATGCATTTCTGTTGTTGAGCACATATATCTATTTACTCTGAGATTTACCTAGGAGTACAGTTGCTGTAATGTGAGGTATCCAGCGCAACTTTAATAAATGTTGGTTTACTGCTTTCCGTTGGCATTGTAGTAACGTACACAGGTACAGCGAGGTAGGAAAATATGGGCTGCGCATCTTCATTGTAGCTGACAATTTCTATTTTTCAGTTTGTTTGTTCTTCTTTTTTTTTTTTTTTCTTTTCATTCCAGCCATTCTGGTAGCATCACACAGAAGCTTTGTTTAGAATGACCTAACTACTAAAAAATGCGGACTTTTTTATATGTTTGTTGTTTGGATATTTTTTATTATTATGTCTTCCAATTATCTCCCCATTTTTGTTTTCTGTATTACCCTTTCTTTTTGTTAGAAGTGCCTCACAGATTCTGGATATGAATTTTTTCAAAAGACATGTATTACAGCTATTTTACCATGTAATTACACACTAATATTAGTAGTTTGGTTACAGATATTTTTATTTAAAAATACTTGACTATTTTTATTTCTCAAATCAAGATTAGTGATTTTTGTGCCATTTAATAAGTCTGTGGTTACTCCTTAATCCTAGAGATATTTATCTGTAAGTGTTCATCTTTAAGCTGTACTTGAATATTTAAGCATTATTAAAATTAATCCATAACACTGAGGCAAATAGTCCTGTGCAAACACCATTGTCTTGTATAAAAAAGCTTCTAATATGCTATCAGGTTTGATAGCAGTTGGGCTGGGAAGATAGCTAGGTGGTATAAACTCCTGCCTGACAAGCACAAGGACCTGGGTTCAATTCCTGGTACCGCATGCTGTGCCGGTCCTGGAACCCGGGGCGCACCATGCCTACCACTGAAACTGGGCATGATGGCTCATGCCTATAATCCCAGCACTGGGGAGGCTGAGACAGGAGGATCACTATAAATCTCAGAGGCATGATGAAACCCTGTACCAAGTAAATAAATAAATAAATAAATAAATAAATAAATAAACTTTAAAATAAGAAAATGATTTAAAACAGTCTAGTTTCAGAACAAATATAGGATCCCTCTTAATAAAATACTTTCAAACAATAATCTGAGAATGGGAGTTTGGTGCTAAGGTTTTAAAGAAAAGAACCAGGGGTTTTTTGTGGTTTGTTTTGTTTGCAATCCACTTAAAGTCTTACTGTGATCTGAGGTTACCTATAGGTACAATATTGTTGAAAGTTGCAAGCAATATAAAATAGTTACTTAGTTGTTACAATAGCTTTCTTTCTATACCATGACATCATGCTGGTTAAGGCTTAGCCTCAGCTAGATCCACAAAAAATTAGTTCACATGGTCTTGATAATCTTCTCCTACTAAAAAGGATGTAGAAATATGATAATGCTACACACCAGTGAGTGAGAGAAGGTAAGAGGATCAGTGACTGGTTGTTCTAGATCAGTTGCTTAAGACACACATAGCATTAAAGGAACTCTATATCCAAACATGTCAATCTACGCTGAACATTTTAGTTGATTTCAAAATCTTTAAGGGCTCTATTGAATGCTTTGATCATTTATTATCTCAAATAAATTTTTCCAGGCAATATGACTACAGGGATTGTTCAGCAGTTGAAGACAGAGGTGAGAACAACTCATTTCCACTATCACACTTAGATTACGTGGAAGTTCATGAAATTTACAACTTATTGATGCTTTAAGAAGATGATGGGCCTGGGACAGCTTGGTTGTTAACGAACTGAAATGGTAAAGGTTTACCGAGTAAGGAGCTATGGTAAAAATTAAAAGTGAATTATTTGTCATGCTTTCTTAAAATCGATCCATAGACCATTGATAAGATGGAGGGAGGGATACATTTTCTAAAGTTAATTCGAATTCATTATATTTTCATTAGACTCAAGCAATCTTTATTTTGTAGTCTGATATAAGAAAGCCACTATGTTTTACACACAGCCCAGATGTGTACATTTCTCTATCACTGTCAGTTATTACCTTTGTATTTCATCTTTATTTGAAATGGCATTTAACTTCTCAGCAATATGTTTAATGAAGAACATCTGCAATATTTCATAAAATGCACGTTGTTCACAGCTGTTCCTGGCACTGCCTGCAGCTGTGGAGTAGTGTGCTTGGTAAAGCCTGGCCTTGCTATTTTATCCATGAGAAGAAAAATACAAAGCCCAGATGTTCCCTATTAATTAGACTGTAAAAGTTGTTGGCTTGTCTTCTCAATAGGAGGTCTATTGATCTCAGTTCTTCTTCGGATCTGATGCCCTTATAGAATTTTTAACCATTTCTCCCACAATTGTGAATGAATCTGAACTTCGAAGCTCAGGTACAGAGATGTTTCAAAGCATCGGTATTTTAAAAACTGACTCATAAATCAAGCTTTTCATATAAAAGTGTGCGGTATTTTTGTCTTTCTATGTTTATTGCCACACAGTGCAAAAGATGTGTACACCACGGAGGCGGAGCTGCTCCTCACCTCCTATGTCAGTCCATGGACCCCACCCTGCAAAAACACTAACAAACCATAAAACTTATGTGCTAAGTTTTAACACAGCAAGCAAGCAATGCACTTTTAATTAAACATTTTCATATTATTTTTCTGTATTTAGGAGAGGGTCTACAGGGTCTATAGGGTCTCACTACATAGATTGGACTCATAGTGAGTCTCCTGTTTTCAGCCTCCCAAGTGCTGCGATTACAGGTGCACGCCTCCACGCCCAGTCGCAGTCGCCTGTGTCAGTGCACCCTGAGGGTGGGACAGGCCCGGCACCTCAGGGATCAAACCCTGGCCACTGTGTCTGCCTAAGCAGTCACTTTAGTCTGCTGAGCTATTAGGCTGGCTCTCATTTTTCATATTTTTAAAGTGAGTTTATTGTTACTTTTTTCCTTTATCCAGTGACAATGACAGTAATAACAGGTGATGCATACTGAATACCGTACCTAGCTCGTGCAAGGTAACAGTCTGCTTTTATACATATTCGCTTCCTATTACAATTCTACAAGGAAAATTTTACTAACCTTTAAGTTAGAAGTCACTGTGCCCAGAAAATGAGTAAATTGTATGAAGTCACATACTTGATGGGAAATGAGGATAAAATGCAAACTCTGCTAAACAAGTCCTGCAGTCTCCCCGCTGTAAGCACAACCTCCACGGAACAAGTTCTGTAGATAGTAAAACAAATTCGAATTTCCAAGAATTATACAGGGATCTCGTATGAAAGCTTTAATTTAAATTTTCACATTATAATTCAGGGCCCCTGTGGAAGGTGAACGGCATATGGACTCTGGGTAATTGCTCATTCTGTGCATTGTGCCACAACACACACTTGCACGTGCACACATGTGCACGCACACACAGACACACACGTCAAACTTATTTAAAAGAAGCACCAGTGTTCAGTGGGTCCTTGTTACTTTAATTTTAATTCCTTCAAATGAAAAGCATGCTAGTTTATCATCCTTATCAGGATGCCAAGCAAACTGAGTTTCATACTTTACTTTATTATCTTTCATGCCAAAATGATGATAGAATTTCCTTCTTGAAGAAGAACAAAGCTTCATTCAGTTATCTTTCTAATGAAGTCTCAGAAGCAGAACACTCTCTGTAATTTTAGTGTATGGCTTCTGTCACTCGAGTAAACACCATTTAAATCAGAGTCATACCTAGTGATGAAAGGGTAGAGTTTATACTTGCTGGTATATACAAGCGCAGAAAACAGTTGATAAAAGTAAGATGACAGTAAAAGAATGATTGCAATGCATGTCATTTTAGTATGACACCTCGCTAAAGAAGACACGGGGAAATAGGCCTGATAAATGATGGATCTTTTAAGCGTGTCTTTAAAATTTTATAAAGTAATTTAATTTTCATTTAAATAAAATGTTTCATTCTTAGTCTTTACAAAATATTTTAATTTTCTTAATAAGCCAAAGTAAAATGGTGATTCACTTTCATGTTCTGATACATCATCTTGAAAGCATTTTATCCACTTTTACAGCAATGGTAATATTAAAGCCTCTACATTCATGAACTATGGACCTTCATTTAAAGACTATATTGTGCTTACCTAGAGGTTGTTGGAGAAAAACATCTAAGAAAACCACTTAATGAATTTTTTTCTAAAGATAAATATGCTTGTGAAGCTAGTACATAAGCATACAAACTAAACAAAGATGGTCATTCCATATTGTTATACCAGCCAAAATCAACAGCATCTCAGTCAACTTGGTCACCTGTTTGCCTGATTTAGACAGCTTTCTTTCTTTTCTTTTTTTTTTTTTTTTTGTATTTTATGAAAAAGTCTACAGGGTGTTCAGGGTCTCACTACCAGATGAGACTCATAGTGATCCGCCTATTTACAGCCTCCTAAGAGCTGGGATTACAGTCAACCGCCACCACACCCAGTCTCAATTGCCATATTGCCATCTCAGTGCACCCCGGGTGTGGGGTGGGCACCATAGGGCCGGGGATTGAACTGCTGGGCCCTGCTCCTGCTTGCAAGAGCTTTAATCCACTGAGTTATTTGGCCCCCCTATTTTTCTGTATTTAGTACAGGGTCTACAAGGTCTCACTACATAGATCGGACTTATATTAATCCCCCTGCTTTCAGCCTCTCAAGTGCTTGGATTACAGGTGCGTGCCACCACGCCCAGTCTCCATCACTGTCTCAGGGAGTCCACGCCCAGTCTCCATCACTGTCTCAGGGAGTCCCGTGGGCGGGGCCAGCATGGCAAGCAGGGGATTAAATCCCGGCTGCTGGGCTCTGCCTGAGCAGGCGCTTTAGTCCGCTGAGCTCTGGTCAGCCCTACATAGGTTTGTATTTATCCTTTTTACCAGTTGGCAGTTTGAAATGTTATGCTAGAACTTCAATATTGCTTTAACAATATTCTAGGCATGTAGAATCTCAAATAACGAGCATCTAACTGACTTGGAAACCACTGAAAACCAGGGACAGAAGATGTATGATTTTGCAGAAAGCAATGTAAAAGGCACTTTTTGAATCTGAAGCTAAAGTAAAACAAGTGATCTAGTTATAGAAATTGATTTTATTACTTACATAATAAAGAAATGAAATGTATTTATAAACTTTTTTATTTTATAAGTATAGCACTTTTATTTAATGATATTAAGACTAAATAATTGATTGCATAGCATTTACTGTAAGTGGACATGATTATGAATTGTTGTCCACTATTTAATGTAAACTTCTCTTGAAGTAGTTATTTTTATAATTTTTATTAACATATTCTCAGTAGTTTTATTAGTTATTGACATAAGATTACCATCTACTTTAAATTTGACTTCTTTGTATGTGGAATTTGGGAATAAACTCAGGGTCTCCCATATTTTAGACAAGTGCTCTTCTAAGGCCCAGGCCAAAAATATAATTTCAAAAACAATTTTCTTATTATTTAAATCCTTGGAAAGCATAGAAAATCATATGTTAGAGTTGTTATAACCTGTGCAATTGATTCCAATTTTGTAACTCTGTATGCTTCCACTGTAACTTTATTAAGTGTTATAATCTGACATATGCGCCGCCATCTTGTTCTGTATGCGCCATTCTAAATGCTGTAACTTCCCACTGTGCCCATTCTCTACTTGAGAACCTGCAGTTGGGCCTTTCTCACGCTGTCCTTTTGTGCGCACCTGAATCTAGTTCCGGCCCAATGCCCTGTTCTTGCCCTCGTTCCCAGCTACAAACTGTATCCACCACAGCACCTGTTATTGTTCATTAGAAACAGGTAATTTTTCAACTGTAGCCCCTAGATGAACCCTTGACGTCAGCTTTTGTGGTTTATTGGCTTAAATACCCACTCCCCTCATCCTCCCGGTGCGCATCTCAGCATCTTGCCGGGGTGGTCGCCGCTGGGTACCAGCTAAAATAAAGCGCTTCTTTTCTTTTAGAGCCTGCCTCATTTTTGAGTTACAACAAGAGTAGGATGAATTCTAGAACAGGAAAGGAAAAATGAAACAGAAGAACAAGAACAAAGGATCATCATTACTTTCAGGGTAATAATTTTTACAGTCAAAATTCAAATTCTCTTAACTTGTTCTAATAACTATTTCTTACCAAATAGCTCAGCTGATTAAAGCACCTGCAAGCAGGCTCAGGGGCCAGGTTTGATCCCCAGACCTGCCATGCCAGCCCTGCCCCTAGGTCGCACTGAGAAGGCAATTGAGACTGGGAGTGGTGGTGCGGGCCAGTAATCCCAGCTCTTGGGAGGCTGTAAACAGGCAGATCACTACAAGTCTGATCTAGTAGTAAGACCCTGAACACCCTATAGACCCTTCCCTAAAATATATATAGTGTGTATAAATATATATATATATATATATATATATATATATATATATAATTTTCATTGTGTATATTAAGTCTATTCTCTTTTACCTAATATTATATATCTTTACTAAGTTAAAATAACATTTCCAGTTCAGGTATCAAATGGAAGTCAATTACATGAGTATTTAATATTTTATGTAGGCACTCCCTTAATGTGGTATAGCTACATAATTCCTATCATTATTGTTGATTATTATTACGGCTTGAAAGCTATTACCTGTAACCCACACGAAAACTGAGTGTTACTATAAGTGGACATGATTATGAATTGTTTTCCACTATTGAATGTAAGCTTCTCTTGAAGTAATTATTTTTATAATTCTTATTAATATATTCTCAGTAGCTTTATTAGTTATTGACATAAGAACTGAGTGTCTTGTTTGTCAGCTTCCAGTTTATCAACACTATTTGTTTACTGTTGAAAGCACTGTGTGCTCACATCCATACTGATCACATTTACTAATTAGGAATTGAGGCCCAGAAAAATGAAATAAGATTTTCAAGATTTTAAGGAGCTGTTTGCTAATCCACTAAGTCTATCTCATTCTAGAAATTATATCTTAACCCAAGTATTTTGTGATGTATGTCTAACTCAAAGAATTAGATTGTGATGGTGATTATTGGCCTATTTTGACAAAGCAATAGCTTTTTGCAGATGTGTGGAAATGCTAGTGTGTGCTATGAAATGAATGAGCTAAAATCTCAGTGATTTTTTTTATTTTAAAAAGAGTGTAGTTTTTAAAAAATATTTTACCTTACTTAAATATTTCAGTTAAATGTTTTGGTGTAAAAAATGATAGACTGTCACTAGTCCCATTTAAGACAATCAAATGAATAAATAAACTCATAAGATCATTGTTGGATGAAGGAAACTCAAGCTTATCAGTTTAAGATCATGAGTTTGAATTTTTCTAAGCCCAATAATAATGGAAAATCATTATTCTCTGACAGCTATGCCCTTTTATTTATTTTTAGTCACAAAACAACACAAAAAATAACATTTTTATTTCTGAAAAAAATTGAGTTATAGAAATTTTAAAAATCTATGACAAGATAATTAAAATGGACAGATCTTCTCCTCTCAACTACAAAAAGCACACAGAGGAAAAAGTGTGTTTAGGTTTAGCAAATATTTCACATGTGAACAACAGTAAAAAATATTTCCGAACTCTCTATACTAAGGTGTGTGAGTTCATTCCCATGGTGATACATCTTTCAGGACAATGAAACTTGAGGAAAATGAAGTGCTGGCCCCAAAAAGATTGTTACAAATATAAATACCTCTATTTAAAATATTTCCTATAATTAGGGATTCTTTCAGTCTCTCATGAGACACATGCAGCAGAAGAGTAAAACAAGAATCAATCGAATTTCCACTTTCATGGAAGCACTGAAAAGCAGAAGAATATGTACTTTCATCTTCATAGAGTAATTTGGCAGTAAAACTTCTACATATATTTTGTCAAGTACTGTTTATTTTTCAAAGTTTATGACAGTATTCTCATTGTGTAAAATATTTAAAATATTATCAAAATATAACATTTGCCTATTAATAACTGAAAAATGACCCTAAATACACCTGCAGGCTTTCCTGCAGTGAAATTTTATTTCTTTGCTAAATCACTTTGTTTGAAAAATAGATGTCAAAAGTAATAAAAAATCAAATTGTATTAAAGAATGTCAATTCACTTAAATCAAATTCTCTTAAAGTTGATTTTCTTATCCATTCTGTTGACTAGAATCAAACCAGGGACAATGTATGTGCCACATAATCAAACAAACAATATGTACAATAAATAAATAGTAGTTACACACCTGTGAGAAATAGAGCAGCAGAATCACTAAAATAAACAGGTCACAGAACAGAAACGTAAATAGCTAGTAAATATAAGGCAGAACTCATTAGACTTCAGGGCAAAGCCAACTAAAATAGAAATGAGAAATAGTTTGCATACCCACTACATTGGCAAATTTAAAATGTCAGAAAATAACAAAAATAGTCTTTTATTGGCCAAAACTGTGTACAAATATAATTATAACACGGTATTATGAAAATAAAATATTGAAATATGTATTTAAAGAAGAATAGAAGAATGAAGAGTGAGACAGTGAGGAGAATACTGCTGCTGCAGTAAAACGGGATGCACCTCCTCCTACACATCGAGAGAACTTCACCTCAAAAATTATGGAGATGGGGCCAGGGAGATGGCTCAGTGGAATAAGTGCTTCCCTGGCAAGTGCAAGGGCCTGAGTTCAATCCCTGGTTCCACAAAGAAAAAAAAAAATTATGGAGTTATAAAATAAGTCTGAGGAATGTTGTATTCGTGGCATTATTTACTGAAATTTGAAAGCATACAAAATAAAATCATATATTTAACTAATGCATAAGTATATTATTATAAGGAAAGCAAAGAAAAAAATTCATAATTCAAATTAGGAATTAGCCTTTGATCAAAAGCTATAAAGTATGATTGTAAACTGATTTTTCAAAAGAGAAATCTGATTCTTCTGAATTTCATAAGGAAAGAAAAACATTAGCTGTTTCTTATGAATTGCAATTCTAAAAATGCAAAGCAGTGAATAGACACACAAACAAGTGAAAAATGAAGCCAAAGATGACATGCTGTTACTTATAATTCTACCTATAATTGTTCTTAAGAGATCATAAAGCTCAACAATGAGTTCCTTATAGGTCTAGTAATTTTGATTTCTTATTTATTGGACATGTTACCACTTGGTTAAATGTACAAATGGATTAGAAGTAGAAATTTAACCTTTCATAAATTTTGAAATATAATATTTTCTCTGTAAATAAATCTATAATAAAACACATCAGATTCACTCTGTGTCTCTAAACAAAGAATAATAGATGTTACAATTGTGATTATTGCTATAAGCAGTGAAGACTTTTTTAAATATTATGCTACAACAAAATTTTGCAACAGATGACATTGACACATTCACCATTACCTTTCTCCCTTAAATAATAAGCTGACCTTATTCTACCCTCATTTAAAATTTGTATTATTTTGCAAAAAATTGTTTAGTATCTTGCAGAAGAGACTTATTGCTTAATTTGAATTTTGAAATGAAAACTGTATGACCATAACTTGGGAGGAACATTCAGCTTAATTTGAAATGCTAATGAGAATATATATATATATATATATATATATTATATATACATATATTTGTTTCAAAATCCAGTTCTTGAAATGATTATCCTTTTCTTTTCTGGGCGAGGCAATGATACTTTAGATGGATTTTCAACATAGTTTCCATTTAAGTATCCTTCTTCATACAATCTTTTTGAAACAAAACTTTAAAACATCCAATATTGAATCCATACATGACACATAATTCTTGTACTTTAGCAGAAAATGTGTTGTAATAAGCAAAGCAGCTCTGCAAGCACTGCTCAAATGCCTCTTCTGCCTCTTAAAAGAGTTTTATTGGATAAATGACACAAAGCACAGGAAATATAGGTTGATTGCCTAAAACGTAAAAGTTTTTGTGAAAATTGAGGAATAAAACAGGGCCAAAAGTTGTGTCAAGCCCATTAGGTTGAGATTTGGAAGTAATCCAACTAGTTTCTTTCCTGTATTATGCCAGAGGTCTTAGTCATTCAGTGCTGAGGCTACCGCAGGGACTACGACCAAGGAAGTGTGGGCCAGTAATGGCCAACTGGAGCAAAGAAATTGCTCCTGGGAACTCCAGCTCTGATAATATTCATGGGGGGCTCAGCCAAAGTAAGCTGTTTACATGAAATTCATGTATTTTTTCATTGTTTTTTATTATAAAATAAAATAGAATGATTTCATTTATGATTTAGAGCCATAGACCTATTGTCCAAGATCTAGAGATAAAATCATTATTAACTATTTAAAATCATTATTAACAGACATAATTAACTCCTATGATACATTAAAAACTCACTCTTAAAAATTTTTTGGAAACAAAAAACTGCTTCTATTTATTTATCTCTCCTTAAATGTGTATGCATTTAAGAATGATAAGGGACAGAGGACTATAAATTTATTCCCTTGGTCTTTTTTTTTTTTTTTTTTTTTACAGAGTCTACAGGGTCTTGCTGCACATTTCAGACTCGTAGTGATCCTCCTGTTTTCAGCCTGCACAGCGCTGGGATTACAGGCGTTTACCATCTTACTCAGACTGTCTCCAGCTCAGTGCACCCCAGAGGCGGGGTCAGCATAGCATGCGGGATGGGGGATTGATGCGTTTGCCAAAGCAGGCGCTTAGTTCACTGATCTTGCTGACCCTTGTTTTTATGCTTCTTGAAAGTAGATTATAGAAAAAAGAAGAAATAGAAGTAGGTATAGAATATAACATATCTTGTTAATAGAAAGTGGGAGGAAGGATCTTTCTGTTGTACAGTATAATTGAGATTTATAGTTTTATTCAGTAGAAAAGAGAATATTCTAAAAATGTACTAATTACCAACTGTCAGTATATGATTTTTATAGTACATTGACATTTTCTATGGTATAATTTAGACATTTATATACAGCATACTAGTTATGATAGTTTTACACCTTTATTATAGCATATAATATGCCTGTAACATTGTAGTACTAAATATGTGACACTAGATATATGGAAATTTAATCTTCAAAACAGTTGTGGGAACAAACTAACTCACATTTTACTTGAGAAAACTCAGAAGGTTGCAGTTAAAGTTGCATAACTGGCTAATCATACAACTGAGACATGCTTTCTGTTTGCAAAACATTCAGTCCAATCAATGACACTATCTCAAACTCCAACAATAAAGTAAAACAATTACTTCTAAAAATACAAATTTGTGCTGTAATCCCAGCTTGGAAGGTTGAAAACAGGAGGATCAGTATAAATCTGATCTGTGTAGTGAGACCCTATATTAAATATAAAAATAAATTAAAATATAAATATAAATGTGTGTAATTACGTTGCACATATTATCCAATGAAAGTATACTAGGGTTGGGCCAACAAGATAGCTCAGCAGTCTAAATCTCCTGCTTAGACAAGCTTAGTCAGGCTTAGGCAAGCACAGGGACTGTGGTCACTCCCAGGCACCACATGCTGCATTAGCTCTGTCTCATTGAGGTAGCCCCAAAAACAGCAAACAAACACCCACTCCACCCCCCAAGAAAAATATATATATAGATATAGATATAGATATATATATAGATATAGATATAGATATAGATATAGATATAGATATAGATATAGATATAGATATCAGGGTTGAGGTGCAGTTCAGTGTTAGAACTACCTTGTGATCTCACAATTCCACTTCTGAATATATAGTGTGCATTTAGTGTAAAGAAACAAACAAATGGATTTAATAAATACCATTTATTATATAATAATAATTTCCTACTATAATAGACTATACAGTCTTCTGAGCTAGATATGCAAATTAAATCATATATTCATTCACAAAGACTGCTTAAATACATACAAAGGAATTAAGATCACTTCATTTTCTAGTATCCAACCAATGTTCAGTGAAACTAGAAATCAATCACAAAAGAAGTAACAGAAAATGTACAAATAGCCAGAAAGTTAATGCATTTATAAATACCTAGTGGGTCACAGAAAAAAATAAAAAATAAATTTAAACGATTTGTGTAATCAAAAACAGTGTCAGTACAGTGCATCAGAACCTGTGGGACACAGTAAAAGCAGTTCAAAGAGGAAAATTTATTGCAGTCAATTCTTATATTAGAAAAACAGAGTGAGCACAAGCAAAAACCATAGTGATGAATTCTGAGATACTCAAGAAACAACAATCCAAACCCAAACTAGTTTAAGTAGGGAATGAAAAAGATCACAGCAGAAGTTAATAAAATTCACACTATGAAGGTTAACACAGAGTCAATTAGCCAACGAAGTATCCTCTGCAAGGATAAACAAAATAGAAAAACCCTCATATCTGAAGAAGGGGAAAAGATTCACATCAAAACAAGTAGAAATGAAAAAGGCAAAATAACAAACAGACACCATTAAAATTCAAAAGATAGTTCCAACAAATTGGAAAATCTTAATAAAAATAGACACATTTCTAGATGCCTTTGAAGTACTAAAACTGATCCAAGAAGGCATAGAAATTCCATAAAATCCAATAAGAAACAATGACATCAAGGCCATAATAATAAAAAAAATCTACAAAATAAGAAGGGTCCAGGAACATGCTGAATTCTATGAACTTTTTGTGGAAGTTATCATACCAATATGCTTGAAATGCTTGCATGAAATGGCAAGTGAAGGAATGCTTCCAAACTTATTTCTGAAAGCCAATAACATACTGATCATAAAACCAAACACCAACTAACAAAGAACAGTATAGGCCATTGTCCTTAACAAATATAGATGAAAAAATTCCTCAATTGAAAATTGGCAAATTAAAGGCAACAAATCCCTGAAAGACTCATGCATTATGACCATATAACCTTCATTTTCAGTTAGTGAGGAGGTTTCAACACATGCCAATCAATACACACAATACATCGCATAAACAGCAGCAGGGATAACAAAACACATGATAATATCAGTAGATGGAAAAAAAGCTTTTGTAAAAAGCCAACATTCATTCATTATAAAAAACCATGATGAGGCCCAGGGAGATAGCTCAATAGAATAAACACTTGCCTACCAAGTGCAGGGTCCTGAGTTTAATCCCCAGTACAAAAATAAATAAATAAATAAATAAATATAAAAAAAAAAAACTGTGATGAAATTAGGTATAGAAAGACCCTACCTGAATCCCACAAAAGCCATTTATGACAAATCAATGGCCGACATCATATTAAATGAAGAAAATTTGAAAGCTTTTGCTTTAAAATCAGAAATAAAATGAGGATGCATACTCTCTCCCTTCCTGTTCAACATAGTATTTGAAACAACAGGCAGAGAAATTAGGCAAGAGACTTAACTAAAAGGGATGTATAAGTTGTTAAAGAAGAAGAAGAAGAAGAAGAAGAAGAAGAAGAAGAAGAAGAAGAAAAGAAGAAGAAGAAGAAGAAGAAGAAGAAGAAGAAAGACGAGTTATCATTATTTGCAGGTGGCATAATCTTCTACACTGAAAGCCATCCAAAATTCCATCACAGCAGTGGGGACATTACACACTAAGAAGGCTAAGTTGGGAGGATTATTGTGAGTTCAAGGCCAGCCTACATTACGTAGCAAGACCCTGTCAAAAAATAAAAACCTACCAAACAAAACTTCCATTAAAATTCATAAACAAATTCGCCAAGGTAGCAAGATAGGAATTCAAAACACATACTCATTAATGTTCATGTATATCAATAATTAACTCTCTAAAAAATAAATAGGAAAATAATACCATTTACAATGATATTAAAGTCAGCCAAATATCTCAGAGGATTAAAGCACCTGCAAGCAGGCACAGGGGCCAGGGGTTAGATCCTTGGGCCTGCAGTGTCGGCCTCACCCCCAGGGCCCTCTGAGACAGCAATTGAGACTGCACATGGTGATGCATGCCTGTAATCCCAGCACTTGGGAGGCTGTAAACAGAAGGATCATTGTGAGTCCAATCTACTAGTGAGACCCTGTACAGCCTGTAGACCCTTCCCTAAAATACAAAAAGAAAAAAAAAGTTAGACTCCTTCAAAATAAATGAGCAAATCAAAAATAAGCATTTGAAAATGAATATCCATTTCTCAGGTGAAAAAATACAAGTGGTCAATATGTACACATGAAAAAAATGCTCAATATCACTAGTTACTAGTGCAATGCAAATTAAAATGATACTGAGGGTCAATCTCACTCCAGAATGAATACTCCTCATTAAGAAATCAAACAATACCAAATGTGTTCATGGTTGTAATGAAATGAGTCTTTCCTATATTATTTTTGGAAAAAAAAACTTTTATAACCATTATGAAAATTACTATGGAGATTTCTCAAATACGAAAAACAGGAATTCCATTTAATCTAGCTCTTCTCTTTTCAGGTATCTTCTTAAAAGTTGAAGACGTATTGCAGGCGTATGTACCCACCAAGGATTATAGCAGCACAGCTCCCAACAGCTACGCCTTGGAAGCAGCCTGCTGGCCCATCAGGGGATGAGTTGATAACAAACATGTGGTCTCCATACAAAATGGGGCACCACTGCTCTATAAATAAGGATAAATTAAAAACATTTGCAGGAAAATGGAAGTACCTTCAAATGTGTTAATGTAGTAAATCAGATGCACAAGCTTAAATATCATCTAATTTGTCTCAGTTGATTAATCTAAATACATATAAACTAAAAAGTAAAATAAAAGACTGATAACAGCAAAAAGGGACATAGAATTTATGCAAATAGGGAGGAGCCAGATACCCAGGGTGGCGGGAAGAGGAGAAGAGAAGGGGCCTTAAAAATTCAAGTCTGCATCTTGTACAGCAATTAACCACTAAGAAGAACAGATGCAGTGTGTTAATTATTGAAACTGTCCTACCGATTTGATTTGAAACTGTCTCATTGCTATTTGTTTATCAATAAAATTATTGCAAAAAAAATTTAAGATGTGCCATGTATTCACCCGAAGTACCCATAAAGAATGGAATCATCATGTGTTGCAAATATAAATGAAATAACAACAGTTATGAAAATGAGGGAAGGGGAGGGAAGGAGGAAAGTAAGGAGGTGAAAGGGAAGAACAGGATTCAAGATTAGATATGTACGTGTGTGTCCTACACCTAAGGTAAATGTAAACAACTGCACAACAAATATAAGCCAAAACAGTCAAAAAATTAAGCAAGAAAATATTTCAGATAACACTTAAAAGTAATTTTTAACTTCTACCTTCTTGAACCATTTTTCAATATATTTTTAAAAGTGTGTGTATGAGAGAGAGAGAGACAGAAACAGAGACAGACAGACAGAGACAGAATTGCCTCCGCACTGTTGGGAAAACTTTAGGATTTTCTATCTGTGTCCTCAATCTTAGTTTGCCAACATGAAACTCTCTGTACCTCCTCTCAGCTCTATTAACTGGAATATTTTTGGCCTGATTATTAGCAAGCAAACATTTTTGCGACTCTTCTATATTTTTACCTTTTCTATACTCTACAATATATAGAACAGTGATTTTTTTTTCCTTCAGCCCTTTGGACTATATTGATCCCAAGAGTTAGGTGTCACAACAACTAAAGTCAATTCTTTGTTGTCAATATTATTTATTTAAATCAAATCATAACTCAGTGTATGAGGAAATTTCCTTGATTTTCTAGGTTAGAATAATTTCTTTTTTTTTAACTGAAGCTGAGTTTTTGCTCAGCTATCAGCCAACGAAGATACATCTCCCATGACAGTATTCATAAATTTTCCACTGTTTATTTATTAAAGTATAAATCGCATTCCCAAGATGTAATTTAATGCAAATAAGATTTTGCACTTTTCAATCAGCACTTTATCCTTATTTTTCTACTAAGTAGAAAACAATTAGGCTCCTTTTCAATCACGTTAAAAATAGTTTCGAGACTGCCAAAATTTCATTTATGGAAAGTTAAGACTATAAAAAAGTTAAAAAAAGAAAAATAAAGTTAAACCCATAAATCTATATTTGATTTACATTTTTTAAAAGTGTGTGCAGGTTGAGTTTATATCTTGCAAAGGAAATAAGAGCCCTGGGCAAGCTCAAGGGTATGCCAAGCCACACGATAGCATTTTGTTATTGTTATCAACATATATGAAAGTTTCCACTTTCCATCATCTTCTATTTTAGGATAAAATTAATGCTGATTAGATTTGAGAGGCTTGTCTACTTAACATGATATAATTAGCACAAGCTTCTCACATATTGCCACATCTAATTTGTAAACAGTGACTTGAATTGTAGAATTTTTAAGAGCAACACTCTTGAGTCTCTCTGTTTAAATTGAAAACCTTCTCCATGAAATACTACCAATTAATTACTCTGAACAGCTGATGATTACAACACAATATTTGTAATAGAATTTATTAGAAACATTCAAGAGATCTCCTTGGGGTCAGTGATATCAGTGAGGTGATGGTATAGTATTTCCCTTGTTCATTCCTTCACAGAAAAATAGCTACCCCAACAATATCTCCTGATGAGCTAAGGGACTCACATAGGACACTGCAGCGTGTGGGTAGAGTACAGAAATAAAAGATACTTCAAACAAGGCAAGAAGGACCATTTCTTTTTTAAAATCCTTTCATTTATTTATTTGGTACAGGGTCTCGCTATACAGCTCAGAGCAGGGACTGGTTCTGGTACCAGGGATCAAACTTGGGTCCTTGAGCTTGCCAGGCAGAAACTTAGACTAGTGGGCTATCTCCTCGGCCCCTAGGGAGGATCATTTTACATTACTCAAATACCTTCTCCTCCATATTTTAGGTTCCAGTGCTGCTCCTGAGTCTATTGAAGCAAGCAAGACAGTCCATCTTCAAATTAAGTAGAAAGCCTGCCCAGGGGTGCCTGTGACTGGCCTGAATACAACTGCTAATGGACTACAGATGGAGTTTTCTGATGAAGTCAGTCTATGATCACTGAAAGAGGTGCACATCTCCTCAAACTTCAGTCAGCCATTATTTCAAGGCTAAACATTGAGATAACATGGATAAACAAAATAAAGGGCTGGCCAGTTAGCTCAATGGATTAAAGTGCCTAATCCACTGGGACCTCATTTGATCCCCAGTGTACCATGCCAGCCCCACCCCTGGGGAGTGCTGAGAAGCTAACTGAGACTGGATGTGGTGGTATATGCCTGTAATCCCAGCACTTGGGAGGGTGAAAACAGGAGGATCACTATAAGCCCGATCTGTGTAGTGAGACCCTGTAGACTCTATACTAAATACATTAAAATTTTAAAAAATTACAGGTACTCAACTCTAAACAAGTGAAGATCTGTAAATTGCCAACAAAGATTTGAAAATGATCCCATCAAAGAAGTGCAATGCAGAATAAGAGAACACAGACATCTGCATGAATTAAAAGTGTATAGTTTCAGATGTGTGGCTGGTTTGACCATGTTGGTTCCACCTGACCAGGACCAGTGGCTATCTTTTCCTTTTCTGATGTCTTCTTCTAGTCATTTCCTTGATTCTACTGTGCAGTATACTGTCAGTGAGTTTGTTGTTGGTGTATAGGAATGGTACTACTTTTTCCATGTTGACTTTACCCTGCTAATGAATTTGGTTATCAGTTCTAGAAGTCTTTATTTAAAGTTCTTCTATACAGAAAAGAATCATGTCATCTTCAAATAATTTAACTTTTTCCTTCCCTATCCATATCTTTTTCATTTCTTGTCTTGTCCAATTGCTCTAGTTGATATTTTAAGCACTATATTAACCAGAAGTGATGACAGAGGACTATTTTCAGGATTATTGTTTTCCAGGCTGGCACAGGGTCCCAGATACTGTCACCTGGCAATACTCTGAATCAGAACCTACGGTCTTTCTAGAGGCCCCAGGGTTATCTAGTCCTTCTAGTCAGATGAGTATTATGACGCTTCTCAATCTTGTTTTACTTGTTCAAATTGTGACCTTCATTCTGTTCTGAATGACCAAGACTGAAAGAGTAGGCTCAAGCAACAGAGGCAGAATTCTCATAGGTGATACTCACAGGACTAGGGCAGATAGAACGGGTTGCTTTAGCAAGACAACTGAACCCAGGAAGCAAGGAACACTGAAGTCTCTGGGAATGTGAGGAAGTAGGACCTGTCAGTTACCTCCTGTCAGTGGTGCTCTTCCTGAGCATGGTAAGATGCATTGGACAGTAGAGTTGTACTGAGATCCTGTCAGGCAAAGTGCTGCATCAGTATGATACTGACCTAAGGAATGAAACTCCCAGTCTGAAAGAATGTATTTTAGGAATAGTGGAGGTTAAGAGCAGAATATATTTATTGGTGAAAAGAAAGCTCCTGTCTGAGAGAAGGACCCAAGAGGGACCTGAGCAGGTTGCCCCAGAAGCTGCCTTTTCTAGAGATTTTTATAAAGCAAAACTGTGTGGTGAGGCAGACCTAAGGTAGAAAACATGAGAACTTGCTAAGTTGGCATGAGGTGAGAAAAAACTATGGTCAACCAATAAGACTACAAGCGCAATCACTCAGGTAAAATTAATTAAATCCAGGACCGAATGGAGAAGTGAGTCAAGTAACAAGCAGGTATGGCAAGTTGGAGTATGAATATAGAACAGGGGCTTTTCCTGTAGGGGGCTGTGTTAGTGACTTCCAGGTGTCCTGAAGGTGTCAGACTCACTTTATTTATTTATTTATTTATTTATTTATTTATTTTTTAAAGCTTAGAAATCTTTACTTTTCTTTTTATTTTTTATATAATTTTTTCTTTTCAAAGTTTTATGGATAAACATATAGCAATGAGACAGTTTCAACTCAAATCGAAAGTACAGTTTCAACAAATA
>NW_004524691.1:9335629-9344426 GCF_000260255.1 Octodon degus | reverse complement strand
GGTGGGAGGGTTGAGGGAAATATGGCGGAGTGGTGGGGGGCGGCCCGAGGGGGTGGGAGAGGGTCCGGCCCACAGTGTGCCTGGGCTGGGACTGGACCTGCCTGCGCAGGTTAGCAGGAAGCTCTCCACCCACTCACTGGACCTGGGCTAGGACTGGGTCTGGGGGTTCCCGGAACTGGGCAGAAATTCCTACTCGGCGGGAGGGGTGGGGAGGTATGGCAGAGTGGTTGGGGGTGGCCCGAGGGGGCGGGAGAGGGTCCGGCCCATGCTGTGCCTGGGCTGGGACCGGTCCCACCAGCGCAGGTTAGCAGGAAGCTCTCCACACACTCACTGGACCTGGGCTAGGACTTGTCAGACTCATTTAGAATGTCAATCCTGTATGCCTATCTTTAGGGAAGTATGTGGCTGCATTTGTTTACTCTTTTGTCTTAAGGTCTGGCCCACAGCAGGGGTGTCTGTCTCTTCCAAAGTTGCCAAGTCATCTTGTCTTCCCTTCTGTCTCCTTAGGTCCTAGTCCTGCCTGACTGCCTATAATATTCCTATCTAACTTAGATGCCTGGAACAACAAGACAAACTTGCTTCTGGATCCAAGGTGATCAGTGCTCTTGTGAAGTGCACTAGCTTTAGGAAGTAGGATATGTGTGGATAGATGAACTGCAGGAGCACAGGACCATGAGTGGCCTTCACTAACCCATGCTCCACTCTGACCTTTAGATTTGTGTAAGATAAGCTTAGCGAGTTAACTGTCAAATATGCTGAGAATGCATAATTGTCAGGAAAGAAAAAGCTCAAATAGCCTGTCCTCTGTCCTCCCCTCCTAGACCTGGTTCCCTGTAACCTTTGCTTCACGGTGCTGCATGCTGGAGGAAACACATCCTTGTGCCGATTTCCTGGGCCTTAGAGAACCTGCTTGTCATAAATCCTAGGATTCTGCTGATACTTGCTTGATTTCTTTTTATTTTTATATGTGTGTGATTTTTAATACACAATTATTTTATTCTGTAAAAGGTAACAAAATATACAGAACAAAACTTTCTCTTTAAAACTAATGTTCCAAACCCATATCATCACTTACATATAAATACTGTATTCTAGCTAATTGCTAGTTAGGCAGAAGTCCAACAATGTGTTCTTGTAACTGTTGAAGCAAAAAAAACCAAAAGTGTATGAGAGTACTGCTGCATCATCCATCCCAAGTGACTGTGGCAGGTTTCTGCCAGCTGAGCAGAACTTCTGGAGGAAGGAAGTCCTTGCATGGGGGACAGTGCTTTAGTTTGTACAGGGCTTAACGTTTTACCTCTCACAATATGTACATATACAGAGACAAATCCTTCATAGAAGTCAAGAACGAATCAATCAGTGTAAGCTTATTTCAAAAGTACGGCACAGATAGAAGCCACAATGTGGTTTCTTTAACGATACCGAACCTTGCACACCTGCCAGTGTGAAGTCTGCACTTGGATTCTACAGGCATTGTGATCACATCAATCCTGCTCCAAGGATACAACAGGAAGTGGTCTGATAATTTTATAACAACGAGACCTTTTTGACTATGATACAGCTGGGAAAAATAACCAGGGTGGCACGGGGCCCAGAGTACTTACACTACTACCGGCTCTTTAATGGACCTGGAATGTGGTGAGGTTCCTAGATCTAGAATACTATAGAGCCAGTGTGCCCAGACTGCCCGGGCCCTCCGACAGAGCCCCGCTCCAGACGCCCTACACACTGCCCTGGTCTCTACATGGCCTTGAACTCATCGATGTGCTACTTGGTGTTGCCCTGCCGGATCTGGTGCAGGGTCTTGTACTTGTCCCGGCCTTACCTCGTGTTCTCATTGTGGATGATGTCATTGTGGGTCCTCTTGTTTTTGTCTCTGGCCTGGGACAACTCGCTGCTCAGGGTCAGCAGCTGCTGCTGCACGCGTTCATTCTTCTCCGCACTGGTGATGCGCTTCTCTTCATTGTGGTGGTCCAGGATGCCCTCACTGGAGAGCTCGGCGCTGTAGCCCGTGGGCTCTACAGGCTCCTACATGGGTGGGGGCAGGGTGGCAGGGCCGTCATCACCAGGTGCAGCTCTCCTGGTCTTCACCAAGTCTTTCCGGGCTTCTTTGGCCCTGTACTGCCACTCCTCCACCTCGTCCTTGCAACCCCATGCCTACTCCAGCAGGGCAATCTTGGCAATGTACTCTGAAACTCCTCAGCCAGCTGCTCCTGGCTCTTTATGTGATCCACCTTTATCTGATCCACCTTCTGTCTCACCTCCTTGGGCAGCAGTGCAGGCACGCCATTGGCCTCCAGGCACTCGGCCTCCTCCTGGGCTCCCTTCCTCTCATCCTCCAGCTAGAGGGCTCACTGGATCTGGTTGGAGGAGAGCTCTTTCTCTGCCTTCTTTGTCTTCTCCTCATAGTCCTGCAGCCTCAGCACTAGCTCCTTCTTCTCCTTCAGCATCCAGTCCTTCCCCCTCTCAGTAGTGTCCCTCCTCTTCTTTGTCTCCAGCTGATACAGCTCCAACTGCTTCTGATGCTTCTCCTCCCAAGCCTGGGCCTTCATGTGCTGCACCTCAGCAGTGTCGGGCTTCCTGTAGCACATGTACAGCTCATAGTTCCCCACACACAGCTGCAGGATCCACTTGTTAATCCTCACAGGTGGGGCATATAGCACAAAATCAGGTGCTTTCTTGTCAATGGGTTTAATGACAAACTTTTTTGTCATTGAAAGAAATGTTTCTGATTTCATTCCAAGGAAAGCCAATTGTTGGGGTCCACTTATCATCTTTCTCATAAATATTTAGTCCTAGAGCATCAACTCCAAGCCAAAGTTCTGTTTCTTTATTTTTGATCTTGAAATAATTGATTCCATACATCTCCAGGTCCTGAGCAATCACCAGGCACTCCAGCATAGCACTATCTTTGAGAATCCCACAGTCTTCTGCTTGCCACATGTAGATCAGGTCCTCCCATTGATCCCTTGTGAGTTTGTGTGGTCTGTGACTCTCTGTGGGATCAGCCGCTCAGAGCTGAGGTACCCAGACTTGTGCACTTCTTGATGTAGTCTCTGAACTTGGCCTGCACGGTGTGGGACCCCAGGAGCACAGCTGTCTCAGGGGAAGTAGATCTCATCACTAAGAATGCCTCTTCACCTGGAGGAAGAGCAGTTTCTGCATGATGTCCTGGGTGAGATTCTCAGACATGTCTTCAAGGTAGAACTTGGCATGGAACCTGAACTGAAGGGGGTTCTCTTTCCTGACACGAGCAGACATCTTTTTATCAAGTTTCAGCCAGGTAGGAAATCTTTTTGTCCACATATTGGAGGCCAAAGTACCTTATTTCCTGGAAGCAAATAGTCTTAAGCACCTGATTAAAGAGCTGCTTTCCAGTGGTATCTGGCTGAATGGCAAACTCCAGCAGGGCATCCGTGGTGGTAACCTGGATATCGATTGGCTTCTGCATTCTCCATTCCTGGTGGGCTCCCTTGATCTCCCAGAAACGCAGTTCTGAGATGGCTCTGGCGACCCTGGCTCTGGCCTTGGTCTTGGTGGCCCTACCACTTGCCTGACTTCTAAATTCTTTTCTCCCAACAGACTGGACTTAAATATGCAAATGGTTTAGGTTCTAACTACATTGGCAACTGGGTCTCACTTTATCCTTGTCTGTCAAGAACACTCACAGCAGACGATGGTGGTAATACTTTTCTAATATGTCTAAATTTAAAATCTTGCTGTCCATCTTAGATATAAACTTTTATTTTTTGGTCTTTTTGAGACAGGGTTTCATTATTCAGTCCAGGCTGGCTTTGAACTCACTTTGAACCCATACTGGTCTCAAACTCACAACTATCCTCATGCCTGTGCCTCCCAATAAGAGGATTACAGGTGTGCGTCACCAAACTCAGTTAAAACATTTTTTTAATATATTTTGTGCAAGGTCTACTATGCAGCTCACACTCCTAGTGATCCTCCTGTTCTTAGCGCCCCTGCCCCCAGCACTACTATTGCAGGTATGTGCCACCATGCCCAGACTCTGTCACTTGCTCCGCACACCCGAGGGCAGGACCAGCGCAACATGTGGTACCACAAATAGAACCCCTTTTCTTGTACTTGCCTAAGCAGGCAGTTCATCTGCTGAGCTATCTCTGCCACCCTTCAAAAAATTTTTAGTTGCCAACTGTATTCAACAATGCTGGAGTAAGGGAATTATACTTAATACTGACTTTTAAATGTTACTTAAAATTCACACAATATATCCTTATTAGTTCACATCATTATTTGCATTTTCATTTCTAGTGTACAGATTGAAGAATCATTGTACTACATTTAAAGGAGATTGATATGTAAAGATGTGGTCTCTCCATAGCCTCGGCTCGTACTGAGCACAAGACCAACCTGAGCTGGACAGTGAGATGCTGTCTCCCAGAAGAAGAAATAATAGATACAGTTTCTCAAAGGAATCTCGCTTGTTTGGCTCTTCCACTTCCCCAACTTTGCAAAGTCTTCTGTTATTGCTTCTGGGCTAAGCTCATTAATTACTTCCTGGAAGAAGTAAATCCAATATTTATATTGCTAATTGCACCATCTTTATTATGCATATATGTGTTTTTTCTCAGTTAATTCAATAAAAATGTGCTAGAACAAGCTTTAAATTTGTTTTTCATTGGTATAGCATTCTACTTGCTGTTGACTTTTTTTCCTCTAAAGTTTTAAAAAATTTACTTCTCTGCTAGTTATTTAAATGGAGTATTTCTGAGAATTTGTCCTTTAAGGAGATGTGATTTAATATCTAGTCCCTTAACAGAGGAATATAATTACCGTTACTTAATAGTGATCAAAGATTTTGAACTAGTATCACATAGGCATTTCAAATATTTGACTTAACAACATAATGAGGTAGTCATATGCATTTTTATGATCAACTGAGAAAAGTATAGTGTACCTAGATCAAAACTAACAATCAAATGTATTTAGTTTCTGGCAAGCAATGTTCTAAGCACTTTTTGAAATAATAGTTTATTTATTCTTATTTTGTAAGTAAGAAAGTCAAAGCAAAGAAAGAGAGGAAAGGGGGATTTAAATAACAATCTAAATCACATAGAGACAAAGAAACTAGGACCTTGATATAAATAAAGGCAAGCTGACTGTGGGGTCTCCCCTAATCCCATTACGTATAACTACAGTATAGTGGAGTCCAAATTATTCTGGACCCAAAAATGAAACAAATAAGTTTCTTATTTTTCATAGTTCTGAATTAAATTCTAATTTATCTTAGAACTTAATGCAGCCAGAGTTTTAGACTATCAATTTAAAGAGCACAACCTCTACTCTGCAATTGTTAAAGGGGACTTTCCTCTGGGTGTTTTTCTCAACTTCACAGTGCAGTTGTTTACTCACTAAGCCCACTGGCTGAAGTGATACAGGTTTATCTACTATTGCTGAGGATGGAGACTTGCACACTTTTAAAATTTTATTTATTTATTTTTTGGAGAGAATTTCCTCTTAAACTTCTGTCTTCTCATAAAATCTGAGAAGACAGATTTTTTATTTTCTGGTCCAATTCCTCTGTGAGTGACAAGTGAAGCTTAAGCTCATATTGGTCTTGTGCCCTCAATTTTGAAAGCCAACTTCAGAGTTCTACTTAATTCTCTGGCTACATATTTAGATTTAAGTTTCTTTCTCATCCAAAATTTTAATTGTTTGCAGGAGAGAACTGATCCATGTCCCTTTCCTTCCATAACAGCATAAACTAACTTCTCCTCATAAATAGATGAAAGTTTTTCTGACTCTGGTCATTAATGTTCCATTCAATAATATTTAACAAAGACAAGTTAGTATAAGAAACTGAAAGAAAACTAATGGAGGGGCTGGGGAGATGGCTCAGTGGAATGAGTGTTTCCCTGGCAAGCACAAGTGCATGAGTTCAATTCCCAGTTCCGAAGAAAAAAAAAAGGAAAACTAATGGAAAATAATCACATAATATTATTGTTTTCCAGAATAATCCATGCCATGTTAGCTACTTGTACTACTAATACATACTACATTCATAACTTCCCACGGGTCTCTACTCAGAATTCTCATTTATTTCTTTAACATAAAAATATAAGCCAAACAGAGAAAACTAAGAACTATTTTGAAATTAGTATATAACCTCATTCTTCTTTGGCTTCTATGACAATAACATAGATTATGTGATTTAAGCAAAAGTATTTATTTTTCATATTTTTAGGTGGCAAATAAAGTTTAGGGAAGCAAGTGATGTTCTTGGAGAAGATTCTATTCTGTTTCAATATGAACATCTTTGTTTATAACTCATACAATAGAAAGGAAATTAGATATATGCTGTCTCTTAAAAGGGTGCCAATCTCAGTCCTGAGAGAGGAGCCCCCATGACATTCACAATGACTTCCAAATAGCCATCTTCTCAATATACCATGACCTTGCTGTTGAATGGGGGAGAGAGGAACACATTCATCCTAGTACGTATACTGCACACGAGCAACACTATATTTTCTGTTTTCCTTCCACCATTAGTAGGCAAGAATTCACATAAAATGAAGTAGGATCTATTTCCACAAAAGTTAATTATCTGGGAAAGGACACTTAGTATCTCAGAAGGGAAAAATAAGATTAATTTTATTGTCCTTATTTCTAGATGTCTTTAATCAGCAAGGAATGAAATTCAATAAAATGGCAAGTTCCTGTTTATTTACTATGTTCCTAAAGATGTAGAACATAGAGCAAAAAGCACAGGTGGAGTGAATTTCTGAGATTCAAACAATATAATGAAACAGAAGAATTTAATACACTCCTCTAAGTGGGTAGATTTAGTTCCAGTAAAAAAATTTTTTTCACTGGAAAATTTGTGTATTTGTAGAATTCCAAAGTAAAATTTTTGACACTTTTTTGGACTAATGAGACATAAAATAGGAAAGAAAAAAGCAAGTTTAAGTACACTGAATAAAAATCATTTATAGAATACAGCTATAGAAATGTTAATTTCCTAAATAAACTATAAAAGGAAACAATTCATAGAAATATATACAAAATATTACACATAATATATGTATATATCATTTTATGTTTATTTTAATAGTTTGATATATGTATACTTGATATATGATATATGTGTATACACATTTAATACATATGTATTTATATACAAATAAAAGAAATGAAAAATTTTTAAAATATCCTAAGTTGATCAAACAGTACTGACAAATATTAGGAATCATGTTGGTGGTATGAATAGATAGTGTCAATCTTTTTTTTTTTTTTTTTTTTTTTTTTGGTGGAACTAGGCATTGAACTCAGGCCCTTGGACTTGCCAGGCAAGCCCTTATTCCACTGAGCTATCTCCCTGGACCCCCACACAGAAAAAAGAAAGGGTCAGTCTTTTTTTTTAAATAATTTTACTGAGAAACAAATAGCAATGAGACAGTCTTAAACACTTTCTTATAAAATATTCTTAGATTAGGGTCGGCAAGATAGCTTAGCAGACTAAGCGCCTGCTCAGGAAAGCACAGGGACTGGGTTCGATTCCTAGTACCACATGCCATGCAGGCCCCACCTCCGGGGTACTGAGCAGGCCACTGAAACAAGGCATGGTGTAATCTCAGTGGTAGGGAGGCTGAAAACAGAAGTCACTACAAGTCTGAACTGCATACATAAAAATAAAATAAAATAAAGTAAAATAAAACATTCTTAGATAATAAATCATATGAATAAATCTAGGGTAATAAAATACTTATCTTTAGTAAAATTTGGTTTATTTGTTTGGATTCAGATGATGAAGTTAAGAGCTAGATAAAATCAACAAGAAAATATCATTAATTTTTGTGTTGATTAAGAACTTCTTAATATTCAGAGCCCTCTAATATGGGCTTCCTATTGTAGAAGCAATACTTTTATTTATTAAAATTGAGGCAAAATTAGTCACTGGCTAGTGTCACTGTGGATACTAATCAAGTATAAAAATGAGCTCACTTATCTTATTAATAAAGTATTTTATTAAGTTAAATAATATTTAAAACTATTTAAAGTGGTATAAATGAATGTGCTAAACATATAAACACATATAGATGTTTAGAAGACTTTTCCTACAACTACCTTCTATGTTTTAGTTATTTTTTGGTCTATTAGTCTAGTTTTTTATTGTGTTTATGATACTTAACTGTTTGAGGTGCTATAAGACAAATGAGAGAATCTGATGCTTATAAAATAAAAGAGATTATAGGAAAAGGGGAAGAATGAAATGTTTTATGAATATGTACCAATTCCCTATAGTGACTATAATCATTCTGTACTGCAAACATTGAGTAAGTATAGCATAGAAATACACCTGGGGTGGGCCAGATAACTCAGCGGATTAAAGTGCCTGCTTAGGCAGATGCAGGGACCAGGGCGCTGTCCCCAGGGTACACTGAGACTGTGATTGAGACTTGGCATGGTGGGCCACACCTGTAATCCCAGCATTACAGGAGGCTGAAAACAGGAGCATCATTATGAGTCTGATGTGCATAATAAGACCCTGTAGACCCTGTACTAAATGCATGAAGGAAAGAAAACAAAAGAAATGACACCTGGCCAAATCTTAAGGTAGTAGTAAGAACAATTTATCCTGAATGGTAGCTAAGAGGTTGGTATGAGCTCCAGGGACATTCTGAACAACCACAGGTTATATCTGTGTCCCTCACTCTTCACTAAATATTGGAGTCACCAAGGAAGTTTGTGGAAAATGTTCCTCCTCTCATACCACTCATATTTTACTGTTACAGGCTAGGTGTTGGTATAGGTTTAGTAGCTTTCT
>NW_004524691.1:9327469-9329162 GCF_000260255.1 Octodon degus | reverse complement strand
GGTTTTGGAAGAAGGAGCTACATGTTAGAATAAGTACTAAAATCTCAAATTTTCTTCATTTTCTTAGGATATGATCCATGAAATTGTGCTCCAAGAGTGTAATGAAGGGCACTTGATATAATATTTTGCTTGTTTAGGAAAAGGAATGTAAAATTATTATGCACAAATTGACCTTAAATTTATGGATAATTACAAATGAAGAAAACACAAGATGAAGTAGTGCAAGTAATTTTCCTCATTTCTGATATTCTTTCACACAGTGGGTACTTCATCATTATCAGCCACATGAATTCTCTGCACTTTATAAACTCTTCCCTATAAATGTGACTAAAAAAGTTCAAACCAGGTGAACCCATTGGAACGTGCATGATAACTGTTATATTTGTTGAATCAGGTCAGTAAGACTTGAGATTTGCTGGAGACAGTGAGTGTGTGTAAGAAAGAACATACCAGACTCTTGTAAATAGCAAATAAAATAAAGCAATCACAAATTTTAGGATAAGATTTTAGGTAATTCTGTGATGGTCTCCTTCTGTTTCCATTGTAAAATTCTAATGCCCTCAGTCGCTTAGATTTCTGCCATTTCTTGTGGACCCAGTGTCCACAGTCACAGTAATTCCTTTCCTAGGTTTTATAAGTGGTCATTTGGTATAGGTCCTAATGTTGTCCTAGACTGGTGGTATGTTTTTATGAATCTATTGGTAGGCAACACGAATATGCCCAATCATATTGTTTTATGGCATTATTGTTTTTCATAAAAAGACATGCTCTCCATTCTGTGCTGATTTATTTGAGTGATAGGAAGTTGGATCTTCTAATTATCATCTTTACAGCTATGTAGATAAAGTCTGTTTACAAAATTAATGTAAATGAAGGTAGTATGAAGGATTTTCAATAGCACTGGAATTCTGACTCTGGTTCTGACCTACCAGTTTCTTGCACCTGTTCAGTTGCTTCACATCCTCTCACTCCTTGAATTAAAATGTTTGACTTTTCACATGGGTGTATTTCATGGGAGATGTTGCTACTGATAAAATTCCAATATTTAAGGCATAGCCACAGATAGAAATGTGTACAAAAATTACTAAAACACATTCTATAGGACATTATAATTGTTATAAAAATATGTTAGCCAACATTATCTAAGAAGTTCCTCTCAGACTGGTCCCAAGAGTATCTATAAAACCCCCTCTAGGACGCAGAGTAAAGACTCATTTGCAGCTAGGATACAAGAACTGAATTGTTTCCACAAAAAATATACTTCACAAAAGCCATAAGGAAGGAAGTACATTAATGACTATCCTTTTATGGAATATAAAAATTATTAGAGAACAGTTAAACAATTTAGGATCAGAATATGATTTTACAGTATGATGAATATTTCTGGAGAGTATTTGAAGTAGAAATGTGTAGGATTCTAAGTTACCTGTTTTCTCTATGTAACATCCACTATTATTAGTAGTACTATTATTAGTAGATCAGACAATTATTTCCTTTAAATAAGGTTTTCTTCAGAATTTCCTGGTTCCACGCTTTGGCAAAAAGATAGATTTATTATTAATAATTTTTGCTAGTATTAGAGCCAAGTAATTTTATCTTCTGCTAATAAGTCTTCTAGCCTTATGGATACATAATGAGCACATATCTATTAAAGTTAAACTGAGTTTTTATATTTTTAAAATTAGTATTTATA
>NW_004524691.1:9318198-9327369 GCF_000260255.1 Octodon degus | reverse complement strand
TATAGGTTTAGTAGCTTTCTCTCTCTCTCTCTCTCTCTCTCTCTCTCTCTCTCTCTCTCTCTCTCTCTCTCTCTCTATCTATCTATTTCATACATATACATATACACATTAATTTTACAAAATATTGTTCACATAACATGTTTGATTATACCCACCCATTCCTACATCATTTTGATACCTTTTCATTCTTTTCCTCTTGTCTAATTATTTCCCTTCTTCAATAGCATGTTTTCCTAGATTTCAGATATTAAGGATAATGTATATCTGTTTTCTCTGAGTCTGGCTTATTTTGCTTCTGATTATTTAATGATTATTGCAATTAAAGTGGAGCCTTGGCCTTTTTAAGTGTCAGTGAGCCTGTCTTCCTTAAAAGACAATCGTATGGCTTAAAATCTAAACGTTAACTAAGTTCTTCCATGATATTCATATAAAATGTTGTCTTCATTATGTTGCATTATTTAGTTCAGGCATTATTAGTTATTATTATAAAGGATATAACTTAGTAGAATTTTCAAAATTAGTGCAAAGTCTAAAAAATAAAGCAAGACAAAATTCTATATAGAACAAATACAAGTATTTCTCTGGTTTTTTTCTCCCTGTAATTGCTGCTCTTGCTTTTAATAGTGACCCTGCTCTGTCATTTTACCAGATAATACACTTTCTAAAGTCTAGCAAATTATCATAGCAGCATTGGTCAACATCAAAATCTCTGTATTGGCTAATTTAATCCAGAGTTCTAAGATACTTTACTAAATAGATGTATTTTTAATAAATAAATGTAGTGAGTATTTAATTAAATATATAAAATAAATACTTATAATAAACTAGAAAACATGACAATAAATATTAAGTAAACAAGTAGCTCTTGTTTGTATGGATGATGAAAAGGACTAACATTCTCTTTGAGCAAGGTGTAATTCATGTTTAATTAACTTTATATTGGCTCTCCTATAAAACTACTATCTGAGTAATAAAGAAAATTTATAAAAACATGGCTTCAGCTTGTAAAAGTTTTCAGGAGATGATTCACCAGTTAAATTGTTTTAAGGGGGAATTAACCTAATAAAGCACACTGTTGGCTTCCCCTACTAGTTAACTCTATAACTTGAGGCAATTTATTGTTTCTTCCAAAGAAATCTAGGAACTTATTTATTAAATTTGTCCAATATACTGAACCATGAAGTAGTTAATTCACTGAGATAGTAACAGCCCACTTTTACTTCATGTTGATCAATATACAGCCCTGCTCAAAGGTCATATACTTGACAGCTAACCTGTTCATTGAAGTTGGGGCAGATGAAAAAGTCTGTGGCTTTGGTGTCACTAACTTATCTCTGGTGAAGGTGTAGTGGTACTCAGAAAGGTCTGACCTATCCTGAAATGAAGTCTATCAGAAGACAAACTAGAGTGTACTTAAAGTCATGATAGCTTGAATCTGACATGAAAATGTCTCACAAGGTACATTATTTTTTTAATATGAACTTGCATGCCAATGAAGCTAAACACTCTCTATTTTAATATATCAATTATTACACTGACTCTGTTCAGGTCCTCACATCACGCTGATTCTTCGGATGTGTTTACAATGAGTCTTTGGATTTCTTTATAAAGGGTTAAAAAGCATCTACATGTGTTTTCTCCATGTAAAGCATACTTGTTAATGACACAAAGGCAACAGACTGTGAGTGGAGGCCACCAGGAACAGCACCAGTCAGAACACTTTTATATCTTCTTATGTGATAAGAAAAATCACCATATTTTTGGTACTGAACTTTTATGTATAATATTTCCAGTTCCTTCTCCTTTGACCTCTTTTACATCCTCATCCCAAACTTGTCTCAATGTATGTCCCCAGTGAGAAACACTTTTTCTGTAATTTAAAGCAGATAAGCATAGGTCATTATTATCCAAGTGTTCTGAAAATTAGATTCCAAGAACCCATCGTTTCCTTATTGGAATGTCTTAAGGACCCCATATTAAGAGAGATGCATGAAGCTCCAGGCTTGGGCCAGTCATGGTTTTGACCTGAATGTGTGCTAAAAGTGTCATGTGTTTAAGAGATGATTGCATCTTATGCCTGCAGTACTCATCGACGGATTTATCTGTGGATAACTGCAGGGGTGAGTCCAGTAGTTCGTGTGTCTTTAGGCTGCACAACTGCATCAGAAGAGCCAGGTCACTGGAATGGTGTGTTTGCATCCCTAGTTCTCCCTTGGCCTTTGGCTGCCTGGTGGCCTTGGGCTGAATGCTTTCTTTTGCTCTGTTCTTCTCTCATGCATTTCTGCCTTGGTGCCAGCTGGACAGGAAGTGAAAATGTGAGCCAAAATGAACCTTTCCTCCTTGAAGCTGTGTGTTTTAGGTATTTTGTCCCACAGGAAAGTGACTATTACCGGGCCCAACCAAATTTTTACATACAGTTTTATGAGCAATGAAGTATTCAGGGTATTTTAATTTTCATTTAGCTCTTTAATATTCTAAACTGTTCAGTCTGTGAAATAGAAGGTAAATGACGAGGCTTCCCCAGATCTTCCATCACTCATGTGAATAAATTAGTTTTATATGAGCATACCAGTTATTTACATTGGAGTAATATGCATTTTATATACTTGGAATATTGAAATAGTGCCCTAGTTAATGAGCTAGAGCAGTTTACTAGATTCTTTAACTTGTACAGATTTTATGAAGCTAAATACTTAAACAGTGTAGTGCAGACAAACATGCCCTCAGGTTGTGATCATTTCACTCAAATAAACTTTAGTAAAATAACTGTTTAGGGTCAGAATCCTACGAGAGTTTCACTGTTAACTTAAAGCCTGCCATCCATCATAGAACATCAGTGCTGGGTTGGAATGCAGAGGACTTCTAATCTAACTCCGTATAGGTGAAGTAATTGAGGTCCAGGGAGGTTAGCAGACTTGCTTAAAAGTCACTTGCTAATGAGATTGGAGTGAGGGAAGTATAACCTGGACTAACAAAGCTGAACAAACGGAAGCATGGTGATACAATTCTGGGAGCAAGTGGGTAAAGGATCAAATAAGAAACTTAATCGAATAGTTAAAACAGAGTCATTTTGGTTCAATAATTTTGACCTATCAATAAGTAGAAGAACAATACTTTCTGGATGGCAACATTTAGTAATAAATATTTCAACCATAGTAAGTATAACTCAGTCTTCACAGCCATCATGCATATTTCAGATGATTTCCTTAACTTAGAAATTTAGCTAAATTTATTTGTGGGTTTTAGCTGTATTTGCACCTGACATAAATACTAGTTATGTTACAGAATTACTGGGACTTATAAAATCAGAATTCTGTGTTTAACAAGTTGAAACTGAACATTTTATTTCTAGGATCCAGTAACTCAAAAGATACTTGTTTGATGGCTTTGAAACTAATATTTAAACTTCTCAAGATTTATCTAAGCAAAACTGTAAAAATGAATGTATAAAAAAGTGGTTCTTAGTGTTGACTGGGCAGGCTCAGATCCTTCTATGCACACTGTCAGGGAAGTTGGCACTACAAGAAGCAATTTAGCCAAGATAATTTCCTATTTCCATGTCAACTGAAAGTATCAATCGCACAGACTGAAAGGATAAGAACATAGTGAGTACCGATGGAAAATTTGAAACTTTAAATGTCAGGGGAGTAATGTGTATATATTTTGACATCACTTTATTGAAAAATTTAACTTATAGACTAAATATATTGCAGAATCCCTCAAAACTATTACCTTACCACATTAGATGGAGGTACAGGCCATTCACAAAGGTGTTATGTTATTCCAACTAAAAGCTTAGATTAATATTACAATGTGGTGATGGTTATTTCAAAGTTTCACAGCTACACTGGAATTTTTTTTCATGTGTTTAGTACAAGGTCAGGAGGGTGTCACACATTAGACTCATAGTAATCGTCCTGTTTTCAGCCTCCCAAGTGCTGGAATTACAGGCGTGCATCACCACGGCCAATCTCATTCATCATCTCAGCATGGCCAGGGGGCCAGATCAGCAAACTGGTCCCAGTGCCAGCAGGAGCTTCAGTCCGCTGAACTATCTGGCTGGCCCAGCCTTAAAATGACTTAAAATTAACTTTTTATAGAATGTATAATGAGAAGTAATATTTTAACAGAAAAATTTAAATGCTTCTAATGCACAAGAATAATTATTTAGATATTTATCATTGGTAATGATAAAAAGCAAGAAAGAAAAGCAGGCTTTGGAATGAAAATTAATGACAGAATAAGAAGGAATGGAGGAAGATGTACAAAAATGTTAAAGGAAAAAGCCTTTCGAAGACTTGTTCTCCAGTGCAATCACATTTTATAACTTGAAAAAACTTGTGCCTATGAAAGTCAGATTTTCTTTGTAGATTCAATGAATGGTACGGTTTTCTTGTTTGTTTTTGATTTTTTTATGGAATTAAGTCTGTCATGGGCATTTTGAAATATTCAAGAGAGTCAGCTTTCCAGTTCTCAGCAAGTCTGACTTGATACACTGAGAAGCTGGCAAATGCAGCTATGGAAACAGGCACCTGCCCCTGCGTATCCTAAAGCTGTCACTTATGAGGCAGTGGAGCCATCGTCCTTCACAGCCGCGACAACATTCCCTGCTATACTCAACACCACCTCAATAATCTGCTATTTTTTTCATAACTTGTATTGCAATCTATCTCTATAAATTTCAGAAGCTGTCTTGCTCATGAGAATATAAGACTAAATGGGATAGAGACCATATTTGTTTTCTTTATTACTTTATTTCTAGGTCTTAGTTAGCATAGTACTCAGCACAATATATACGTGTCATTATTTTTAATGAAATACATTTTATTTTGGACTTGGAAAAGGAAAAGGAGAAGAGATAAACAATTACCCTGATAGGAATTAATCAGGGTCGGGGGCTTCAGAACGGTGGAGAACTCCCATGCCAAGTATGTTTTAAAACATCAATGAATATTGAACATACTGGCAACTTTATTCTATGTCTTTGGCTATCTACAAAGTTCTCAACTCTCTTCTCTGTGTTTCTGGAATTAGACAAATGATATCGTGTGGAAACTTTACCTCATTCACAGTTCTGTTGTTACCAAACTGGCTTCCTTTATTAACACTATTAACTGAATTTCATAACGAGGTGTGCTGTGTTCCAGAAATCTTATGGCCACACTCATGGCTGATTTCTTTAATTAGATACTTCTTTTATGTTAATACGTGCCTGAAATTGAATTGGTTGTGATAAGCCTATAAACTTGGCTGTGGTAGATGCCTCCATCTCAGATAGACAGATAAATTTAGAAAGAGGAAATGTTGTTTCTACCTTGCAGTATTTTATTCATTAAACTTGTTTTCCTCTCTATTTCCTCAGCTCTCCCATCTCCAAAATTTTGTTGATGTGGTAGTATATGGAGGAATAGATATTTATATCATCTGTTTTTATAACTCCAAATGCCTTCTATCCTCATTCTAGAATCATAAATAGGAGAATCGATATTCCATAGTTTTCAAATATCTAATGACTCAAATTTACCTCTTAAAGTAACAAATATTTAAAATTATATTACAGTGATGTATTTTACAAAGATGTATAATTTTTACAATTTTAATACTTAAACCACTGATTATATTAATCAGAATACTTTTAGAATATGTTGCTGAGTTTACACATCTATAATATTCAAATAATGGAACTTAACAAAAAAAGGGGATACAGATGAATGTCCATTTTGTATCTGTGTATTCAAAGTGGTTAGGACAGATATATAGTTACATTCTCTTAATGAATAGAGGGATTTGTTCTTACGGTGTTTGTAAATAGGATATCATGTCTGCATCTTGTACAGCAATTAACCACTAGGAAGAATGTATGCTATGCGTTAACTATTGAAACTGTCCTACCAATTTGATTTGAAACTGTCTCATTGCTATTTGTTTCTCAATAAAATTATGGAAAAAAGAATATGAATGATACTTATTAAGATATATTCTTGAATTATTTTAAGCATTTACACTTTTAGCTCTGAAATCATTCATTTTATTTATTTATTTATTTATTTATTTATTTATTGGCAGAACCAGGGATTGAACTCAGGTCCTTGCGCTTGCCAGGGAAGTGCTTATTCCACTAAGCCATCTCCCGGCCTCCTGAAATCATTCATTTTAAATATGCAGTGAGAGTCTTTGAAAATGTCACTTATATCCCTGCTTTCCAGATAACCAGCTATCAAAAATTGATGTAAAATAATAACTCAGTGGCTTCTAAGGATTTAGAACGCAGAGGGGATAAAAGTGTTGCTCAGACTGGCACATGAATCGCCATGCAGAATAATGCAGTACAGTGTGAGAGAATAAAATGTAGACGCAACATCAAGGAAAACTTGGGGGAAAGAAAGACTGCATTGTCCTAGATTCTTCAAGTCATAGCGAAAGAGGTGCAAACTGAAGTCCACAGTATACTGTGTGCCAAAAGATGAGTTTTATTTCTTTGTTTACTTCCCTCATGGCCTGTGGGAGAAAAGTTGGAAAAGCTAATAATGTTGCAAAGAAATTCAGCCCATGAGAAGCAGCTAGCTTCCATCCTGCTTCACAGCAAGGCATGCATTTGCACGAATCTGAGAACCATTCAGTGTCTCCACCTCAGGCAGCGCTTCTGGACAGCCAACAGGGAAAGAAGCTGGAAGGACAGCAGGGGTCAGGATTTTTTCCACTTGTTCGGACATGGCAGTGTTTATTTTTAAAACCAGCAGACGTTACATGACAGCATTTTTGGCACCTTAGGCAAGTGAGCATTACACAGTCTTAGGTAGCAGCCATGATGTCTCCATTTCTCTACTAAATAGCAGACTTCCTGAGGAAGGGCAAACGATTTTTCTGAAACTCTAATTCTGTTACAAAAATGAAAAGGGAGAAATTTAAGGAAGGAAAAAATAACGAGCTATGTGGCTTTATGATCATTGTAAATTTCTAATTTTAACCTAATTTTATAAACTCTTACACATAGTGAATGTTCAACAAATACTAAATAAATTACCTACCAAGTCAGTACTGGGAAATAGTTCAATGATATATATGATATTTTGTAAGAGAGACCTAGTGTTTTTAATATTTAAATAATATTTAAATCAATTACATTTTTGAGAATCCTCAAAGCAGAATTGAAGGTCATATATGCATTTAGCAAGGTGAAATTTGGAGCATTTAAATGTTTAAACCAAATCATAATGTCTTGTCTAAGACTAAAACCAGAGACTCTCTGAATTAAAAGTGTAAAATAAATAAAATTTGCTTTCCTTTCTAAAACTTATTTTCAGAAAATTTTCTGTATAAATGCCTGCTTCAGAAAGCATAGAAGTTAATTTCCACCAGTTTTTGACTTGGAATTCTCATTCTTAAGGCTTCTAAATCCTTGACTTCCACTTTCTTTACCAATTTAATTTTTATCTATCGTGTATATCTTTCACTTTGGAGCTCCAAGAAGTCATTTCAACTAATTCCTCATTTGCTAGAGAGGGAACATCTCCTGATGCAAGAGACACTGCAGCTGCTCTTTCATAAATCTTTCATTTTTAACCCATGAAAACAAAATAAAAATGTTCAGATTAAATTTTCACAGGAGGATTGTCTTGGAATACTGGGAGAAAATTATGTGGTACTAGGAAGAGCAGCAGTCCGCAACATTTAGTTTAACAGTAGCCCAAAGGAATTCCTTCACCAGTTTACGATGTTCCATCCAGTTCTTTACCAGAATATACCAGAAAAGTCCTAGACTGTCACGTTTCAGTCCGCTGCTGAAAGGCTGAAGAGCTAAAGCAGTTCATCGAGATTCCACCCAAGGCAAGCAGAAGTTAAGTCGTATGGTCTGTGTGCAGTAGTGGTGGGTTTAACGTGACCACACATTCTGAGGCCCACTGAGACCTGGTGGTTGTCTGTGTGCTTGAGTCTAGGCTGAATTCTTTGAGTAAGTGTACAACCAGAATAAAGAGGGAAGTTCTTGGCTCAGACTCCAAGAGGACTAATGGCTTTTGTTTTGGTCATCTGGAGCTTTAAGCTATCATAAGAAATATGGGGCTACCATGATGGGAAAGTCTTCAGAGCCATCCCTCTTCTGTCCCCACCAAGATGCCCAGAATGTAGGGATACTGACAGAATGCTTCCAACCAGACAGCACCAAGTTACCAGGCCATGTGTAGAAGTGTCACCCATCAGGGCCCTCCCAAATACCCAGCCCAAGAAGTGCACATGATAAGATAAAATGGTTTTTTTCTTTTGAGCCAGTGAATATTGAGATATTTTTAATGCAGCAACTAATAACAAATGGCATGGTACATTGTATCATTTTCAGCAGGCTGAATATCCGGTTTTATACTCTCCTGAGAGAATGCTAATCTTATTCAAAGCAATTCACACAAATTGTGTGCAGGGCTTGAAATTTGTCCTGCTGTCAGACTTTGAGGATCTCCTCTAAATGATAAGCTTCTAGCCCTGTCTTTGAAAAATCTTCTGCATTAGTAAATAAAACTCTTAAGAATTGCTATGCTCTCAATGAACAGAGAGTTATCTTGGGGGATGAAGTTGACTAATGTGCAGAGACCTCTTCTATAAGTATAAAATACAGTTAAAAATAAATTATTACTACTGTGAGACTTTCATGATCACTTTTTTCTATAAAATACTTTAGAGTGGAGAATTTCACTTAGCCTGGATCCAGAGGAGATACACAATTGTGGTGTTGTTATGAGACTATTACCTTGAAAACCAATGAATATGACACAAAATATATTTAAAGGAAAAGAAGTCAGTTTTATAAAAATATATTTCATATACCTTAAAATTTATCCAAGCAAAGTATGACAGTAAGGCCAACTGTGGTGGCAGATGCCTATAGTAAATGATAGAAACTTATGGAACAGCAAGACACAATAGCTCGTTCTTCACTTTCAGAAAGATTATTACTTTTAAGTATAAACTGCACTGCTGCTAGGATAGCTTCAAATGAAGTGTGGTGATGATTTTATAATCTCTTAGCATTTAGGATCAGTTGGAGAAAGTTCTCTTGGTTTTTGTGCTTTGGCCATGAGCTCAGTAGATTTGCTCATCACAGACCACTTGCATTTTTCTCGCAACTATTGTCAGAGGCCTAAAGCAATGTGTCACCTAGCAATAGATTATGAACTCTAA
>NW_004524691.1:9302932-9313608 GCF_000260255.1 Octodon degus | reverse complement strand
CAGGGAAGTGCTTATTCTACTGAGCCATCTCCCTGGCCGCTAGTCTGCTGTTCTTTAGAAGAACTGAACCTTAAAAGTTCTGTGTTTCAGTTTGTGGGTTCTGTTAGAGAAACAACATAGTAATCAAACCACTTTGGAGACAAGCTTAATTCACATCTGCTCAAAACCTCTTGAAGCATCTCTACATTTTGAGCTCACCTATTGTGTGCCCATTTTCCTAACAGCTAAAACATGATAGCTGCTGGACCAGTGTCTAGGATGTGATTGTAGGGCTTGCGCTGCCCCATGCTTAGGTCCTCAGCTACCGATGCTGGAGGGAACTGCACCCAGCAGGTGGGGGGACCCTGCCTGCCCCAGGGAACTCCGTGGCCATATCACTGAGGGACCGGCTTGGAGTGTCCATTGGAGCCACCTCATCCTGTGCTGTGGTGCAAATGCTGCCTTTATTCAGTGTGACACCCAAATCTTCCCTCTCTGCTAATCGCAAAGCCCATGAGGTACAAGATGCCATTATGCAACCACCTTTCTGCTTAAATCAGCAAGAGTGAATTAAATTCTTGAAATTAAGGAGAAATAAGTATAGATAGAAAGTAGAAAAAGAAAGAAAAAAAATCCTCTAAAGTAAGTAGAAAAGAAATTTTGTAGCTATTTTATAAGTGAGAAAAGCATAGGTACTAAGAACAGATGTAATATACTATACAAAATAAATATACAAAAAATATTCTAACTTTTATTTGCTACACAAATGAAGAACATTGTGGTTGTTATACATCTTAAAGTAATACTAGTCTATACCTCTATCAAAAGTATTTTATGTACTTTTTAAAAACACATACATGCATTTTAAAATGTATAAATAAGCTACAGTATATAACATTCCTAAACTATTTCTAGGCATAGGAATTAAACAAACTTGTCCCAAAGATTTTCAATGTTATATTTGAAATCATTCAGTAAAAGGAACAACAAGAAATGATACAAGCTTACAATGTTTTCAGCTAACTATGAAAGTGAGAAGGGCAAGAATGACTCTACCAAGCACACGCATCTCAAATTCAGCACTACTGCATGCCCTTGCTAAGAGGATGTCAAAATGACATTAAACAGGGGCTGGCAAGGTAGCTCAGTGGACTCTGAGCCTGCTTAGGCAAGCGCAGAGACAAACGGTGAGCCAACCAGAGACCAGGCATGCTGGTGTGAGTCTGCAATCCCAGTGCTGGGGAGGCTGGAAACAGGAGGATCACTAGGAATCTGAGCTGCATAGTGAGACAATATACCAAATACATTTAAAAATGACACTAAACATTGGAGCTGGCCTACTGACAGGGTGCACGCTACAGAGACATTACAGTGTGTATAAATGAAAATAGTCACTCTCAAAGGAATCGGCTAAAGACAAGAATTTTCCCTCTTTGTTAGAAAAGAATAAATACACACATAACCTTAATGATTCTTAGATTAGTAACATAGAAACAATATAGAGGGATTTTGTTCAAAGTAGAGTACATTAGATATAATTCAAGAGAACAATATTGATAAAGAACTATGAGTTTTAAGGTAAACATATCTCTAGAAATGTTCTTTCTTGTGTGCAAAGTAAGATTAATTTACCTTTAATTTCTGAACTCACTGAACACAAGGTTATCGTAGCAGTCGCCCTCTCACTTTCACTCAGTCCGTCCTCATCTACTTTCTTACAGAAACACCTTCTCTGCTGTAAAACCATCCTCTGCTTTTCTTTGCCTATTTGTAGATCTAGTTTCTGCTTTCAGAGCAAGAGGTACTCCCTGTTTTCATTAGCAATGAGCAACTCCATGGAGATTCCACTGGATCTCTGTAGTTAAAGTGCCATCTTGTGCCAAAAGAAAGCATCTCAATCTAGATGTGTGTATTTTAAACATTGGCAAGATGTTCGTTTGCCAGTAATAGAAATGTATCAGATGTGCGTGTCTCACAAAGATACTTGCTCGAATATGAAGATAATAATAACATCTGTAGTTGGCTTCGTTTTATTTTACCAGCAACCTCGACTGGGCAGTTGAAATCGGCATGCTGCATGCGGACAGCTGCGTTCGGCGCCTCGTTATTGCAGCGCCATCAGCATAAGGTGGATGCTGTGGCCCTCACGCGTTCGCACAATGGTAAAGATTGTTTAAGACTTAAGTAATACTTCTTCCAGGACCAAGGACAAATCCTAGTCTCTCTAATAAACTTGTACTGCCTGTACCAATCATGCCACCTGGAACTGATCCATTCTATTTCAAGCATTTAAATGGCAGCAACGCTCCACACATCGTACCCAGGAGAGAAAGCCTGTGCCAGAGCAAATGACGCTGCCAGTGCACCGTCAGCAACTGCAGGAACTCCGCGCAGCAGACAAAATGGTTTCTTGCATTTAGCCTGACAGCTTTCAAAAGCAATCTCAGGGGACCAGCAAGAGACTTATCATGCCCCGCATGCTGACAATGCCACCATACTACTGACTAGGACCTGGGGGACCATTAATTTGGCATTATAATTTCTTTAATTAATAAGGTTGAGGTTGAAAGTTTATAAGGAAAACTAAAATTAGACCATATGTTTAATGTACAACAAGTTATGGAGCCCTTGCAATGACACGAGAAAATACAGTCAGGCATCTAGAATGTGAATGTACATCTCTCCTGTAACCTCAACCATGTCAACAGAAAAATTGGTAGTATAAAGATGGAAATCTAAAGGAAAAGTAAAATAAAACAGAATTTCAAGAAGGCCTGATTTTGTGCTCACTGAATCTGATGGATTCTTAAATAATTAAAGTTATTAATGTCCAAATACAAGGATAAAATATATTGAAAAGATCCGTTAAGCAATTCTGTTTCTTCTTCGAAAAGATCACACAGAAGAATATATTCCATTTTATATTTTAACTTCATTTCCAAACTTTGTAGCATTTAAACCCTGAAAACATTTGAATTGTAACACAATTCTTAAGGAAATCAATAAAACTAAAAAATAGAGAAATAGATGTGTTCTTGACAGTATTATGTCTTTTTTGGTGCATTGAGGCACAAGTAAATTTGTAGTTTCTAAACACATGGCACATAGCTATACAGAAGAGATTTAGGCAGACAGGTCTCTGTGAGTTCCAGACCAGCTCAGGCTACATTGTGAGTTCAAGGCCAACATGAACTAGCCTTGACCCTGTCTCAAAAAATAAAAATAAAAATAAACTAAACAATACAATGCCTGACTGTTGGTCAGTTTTTCCATTTCCGGACCCAATACTCAATGCCTGTGACTTAAGTTGTGTCAGAGGATTTATCCCCTGGTCACTGGCTCTGAGGCAGGGGCATCATTGCAGGACAGGCAAAGCACAGCTTCTTAGCCCAAAGCAGGTGGAGAGAGGAGGGAAGCAGCACCTGAGAGGCAGGGCCCAGAGCCACGGCACCATGAGCCACCTGGACACACCCAAAAATATACCACCAAGGCCTTGGGTGCCTGTTCCGTGAACAAGTTTGATGATTAAGCCTAGCTATCACAGTGACTTTATGTGTAATTTTACACATTGTACTGGGAATTGTCTGATATGATAAAACTCATGAGGATTCACATATAAAATAACATTAATTTGCCTCTGATTTGCTAATGTCAGTATGGGATATATCTATTTTTATCCTTGTTTAAAGATTGACCTTGTAGATTTATTTTTTTTAAATGACTGTTCTTAGCAAGCTCTTATATTATGTCAATTTTATAGTGAGTACTTTTAAAAATCTGATTCAATGCTACTAACAGATGAGAATCAGCATGGGAAAGCACATTTTTCCAAACCCTAATGTGTACTGGATGTGTCTAATAGTAGTTTTTACTCCTACTAAAAACAGGAACCAAGTTACATGGCCATGGCAAAAAATAAAACAACATGTGCTATTTTTTGATAATTAAAAAACTGCTACTTCCTGTAAAAGTATTGCAGCATTTCAATAGACTTCCATGTCTAATTAATAGTTTAACTTAGGGAATATAAATACTCATAGTGATTTTTGTCTAACTTCTTCCTAACAATTAATTACATGGACTGTTCTCTAGCATTCTGCTGTTGAATATCATAGTCCATGTGGCCACAAGTTGACTTTGGTACCATCAACTGTCCCAGTCACATCCACTGGTGCACTCAAGATGGCTTTGTTCCACTTAAAACAGTGTTCCACTGGGACTGCCTGCTTTCTCTTCTGCAGTTTAATGTCTCCAGCAGAAACTGTGGCTTTAGCCATAGAGATGTGAAAGGTGGAGGCAGCATGCTCAGCTCCACCAAGGTGTGTACCTTGCCTTTCTCCTACCTCACCTATACATTTTCATGATATCTCCATCCCTTTCCCTCATTTCAAGGGGGAAGCTGTGAAACTGGGCAGTTGAAGTATATTATCTGATAACTACATGATCAATATTATACCAGTCTTTAAAGGGGAAAAAGCCATTTCTGATTAATATGCAGAAAGGAAGGTGCTGTTCTGTGGACTTTCGAAGGACACTGGACCTCTACAGACTACAGATAATTGTGAATGGGAAAGGATTCCAATTGTTAGGAAGTCACTATTTACGCCTGCGCACGTAACACTTGGTTGGGTGGAGGAGGAATATGTGTAATTAGCAGTTACTAAGGGTTTGACCATATAAATCATAGTTGCTTTTGTTAGCTATATTTACCTATTAGAAAAACTAACAAAAAAAATCTCTTCACTCTTATCTCTTCTTTGCATATATTTTTCTCCATACTTGTACACATACATTTTAAAATATATTTCTATTATGATGTGTAAAACAAAGTGTGGAGGATATTTGGCTCAACTTAATTCATTTCTATCCAGAGGGACATCTTGTACAGTGCACTGAATATCTGACTGTACCCGGAATCATAAAATAAAAACAACAACAACAACAACAAAATAAAAACAGAAAAGGAAAGCTATTTCCCACATACCTGTGCTTCTATGCTACCACTGATTGGCTGTGAATTTCCTTAACCCTGACCCTAACTACTGCAAGGGAAAATTTGCCTGCCCTGTGAAGCTTCTTATATGAGAGGATCTACACGCATAACCGTACACTTGAAAAAAAAAAAAGAAAAAGAAAAAAATCGTGCTTATCTGACATTGCCTAACTTGCCTCTAGAAACGATTTTATCAAAGCAAGTGAAAGCTTCTCCTAACAATGTAATCCACACTTTCCCTCCTCTTTTCCCTCCTCCTCTTTTCCCGCAAACTATGAAGATCAAAATCCAAAGCTGTGAAATGAGTCTAAACAAAAATACCTGAAGAAAAGTACTTGTGCATTGTAAAGAAGTATGTCATGACTTTGAGTTTTGTTCAAGAGTTAGAGCTTCTCTCTGAGCAGAAACAAGCTGCAGCTAAAAAATTATTCACCCGTTCATGGCTCTCACCTTCTGGGGGCAGCTCTGAGCCTGGCACTTGTCTAGACACTGAGGACATGCAAGTAAGCATGATCTCTTCAGTTACAGTGGTTACAGCACAGGGCAGAAGACCAAAGGAGCAGAAAAAAGCAGCAAGTGCCCAGCCTGACTCAGGAGAGGAGGGTGGGACAAGGGATACTGCAGGTGTTGGATGAGCTGAGTCATGGAAATAATGGGCTTTCCCAACCATGGTTTTTGTATTCCACATTGCTATCTTTTATGTAGGTGCATAGATTACAGATATCAACATATAGACTTAGCCAAAGTGAAAAGTTTAAACATTGACTGCCACTTTTAAAAAACTGATGGCAATTAGTAATACAATCATCTCAGCTATCCTGTATATATAGTCACATGTGTAAATACTACTTGAAATTCATTTTTAGATTTCAATGTACAAATTTGTTGGAAAACATGATCATATCAATAATATCATATCATATCATATCATATAATATCATATCGTATCATCATAGTGTATAATGATAGAATCATGTTTGAATACATTTATCTATTCTTGAATGTTGAAATATTTTTATGGTATGGGAGATGGAATACAGCGCCTTCACACTGAGCTACATCTCCAAGGCATTCTTAAAATTTTTAATTTTAATTTTGTAACAGGTATCACTAAGTTGCTCACGCTGGTCTACTTCTTGTGATCTTCCTGCCTCTTACTCTTGAGTCTTTGGGATTGCAGATTCTTCTAGATTTGTAATGTTTCTAATGTCTTATCAATTATTATTCTGTCTTTAAAATGAACAAAAATTAAAAGGTAAAAATGACAAGGAAAAAATTAAGGTTTCTTTAAAGCAAGCACTAATGTTTAATTATTTGACCAATCTTGCATAACTGTATCTTTTAATTCAAGCAACAGATTTGATGATAAAATTAAGTAATATAACAACCATAGTTAATTTTTATTGTTGTTTTTAAATCATGCATCATATGTATTATTTTATGCTATTCTGTTTCTGTCTTAGCTTTTGCTATTTGTTTTTGATTTTGTTTTTCTTTTTACTCTTTAAAATAGGATTTTAAAAGTTTCAAGTAAAATAATAATAACTACAATAATAATAATAATAAGAAGAAGAATAAGAATAGGCTTTCTCCAAACAGAAAGGGGGTAGCACAGACTCAGTGGGGACAGCAAATACCTCATACTCTGAGTCATAGAAGTCAAAACAATAGGACAAAGGTGGGCACTACAGAAGAATTTGGAATTTATGCAAAGCATCCAATTTTAATATACAGAAGATCACAATCTTTTTTTTTTCTTTTTTGATTTACCATTCTCTACTATTGCACTGTAGTTAAGAAGCCATGAAATGGTTTAGATGACCTTATATTTAGGAAGTTTAATTCCCAGGTTTAAATGATTTTATTGTCCTCACTACTTTCTGTAGTACTAATTTAATCACAGTACTCAGAAGAGGGTTCTGTCACAATGGTTCTTTCCTTTAAACCAGTAGAAGTAGCTGGAAGAACTTATGCCTGATATTTTTATACATCTAGATTGAGTAGACACTAAAAGATATTTAAAACCCATTCTGCGGATGGTGAGACTCACATGTTACTTTTGTAGACAATAGCAGTTCCTTTCACCCCAAAGATCTACTTAAATTATGACACTTTGAAGAGAATTTCAAAGCCAGTTCCAAAAACTATCAGGATATGTGTAACTGCCAATTTTTCGTTCTGACTTTATGAAACATACCTTTGAATTTTTAATAAAGTGTTGGAACTGATAAAAATGACTGACAGATACATGTGTTCTCCTTCAGCCATCTGTCAAGTGACTGACCCCTGAAATTCAACTCTACTGTCCATAACTTTTTGGAGAAAATGTTCACCTTTAGAAAAACAGATTTCACAACTGGAATACTGCTTAATCCCTTTTCTAAACTTAAAGTCACTAATTTAGCTCTATTTGCTGTGTACATAATTTTCTTCCAAATTTTTTTATAAGTAATTTTTCAGCTTACTTTCCTTTTTCTGACACACTTGTCATTTTTGTACATCGTATTCTGGCAGTGATAGAAACACACACACACACACATGTACACACACACACGCACACACACACGCATGCACACACACACGCACGCACACAAACATGTTCTTATCTGTGTACTTTCTACTCAGAGAAAATCATTTCACATGATGTTTGCTTTTACTAGGAGACTTAAAATGGATACATGAATAAAAATAACAAGATATTAAATTATTATTTGCCAACATATATATTTCATGGCAAATGCAAATGAAATACAATAACTTTTGGCTGTATTTTCAACCACTTCCTTACAGCTGCTGTTCAGCATATTTCTTACCCTCAGTTACTTAGCATCTTATTTTGAACATCATATACTGACCTGCTCCCTGCTGCATGCTGAATGAATGCATTTGACCTCATATTCTAATCAAAATTACTAAAGAAAATTCAAATAAAAATGAATCCTTCTTTAGATATTCATAACATGCAACAGTTGCAATGATTTGGAGTAATTAAAGTCTGCATGTTATGTGCATTTTATATCAGGTACTGAACAAAATTATAGAGCCAATTGCTAGACAAGTAGGTAACAACATTTGTCTCTTGGTCAGAAATACATCTTAAATGAAATATCCTACAGAAAAGAAATTAAGAATATGTGATAATAATAGTTACTTTTGTAGCTCACTATTTCGTGGCAGGGACCTAGCAACTGAGAGAGTGCTCGCAGAGAGGCAAGGGGAAGCTGGCAGTGAGGTAAAGAGCGCAGAGGGGGCGAGGGGAACTCAGCCCTCACCCCAGTGATCCGCTTCCCCAGACCCACCTTCACCTCTTGAGATCACATTTACCCACAAATCCATCAGTGGATTAATCTAGAATCCATGCAGTTCCCCAAAGCCCCATCTACATGAGCACAAGGCTTTGGGGGTCCATCCAGCTATAAACCATGCCAAGAGGGGCATATGTGCTTCAGTGTAATGCCATTGTGAATTCCTGCATCTCTCCAGAATATTTACTCTCTCTCTTACTTCAAATTATACAAATTCCCAAAGGTAGAGTTGCAAAAACTCCAAAATATTTTCTAGATAGAACCTTAAAAATGGAAATTTAAGAAAAATGTCTTTCTAGGAATATTTGCCTGTGAGATCTTAGACAAAATAATTATTTTCAGAAAATTAATATCAAGAATACATTCATAGAAATAATTCTAATATCTATGATATTAAAAAATCAGAAAACAACAAAAATACAGATAAAATGAAGATGCAAGTACAGACTTCTATTTATAAGTGAATTAGCATATTTGACACTAGATTTTCATTTTAAATATAAAATAACACACAGCAGAGCATTTTATTCCTACACATTACTAGATATTAGAATTGGTTTGAGTACATTTAAAAGATAAATCTTGGGGCTGGTGAGATAGCTCAGCAGCCTAAAGTGCCTGCTTAAGCAAGTTTAGCCTAAGCATACGGACCAAAGCTTCACCCTTGGCAACACATGCCGTGTCAGGCCCGTCCCCATACAAAAATGTACGGAATATTGGTTAATATAAGTGATTTTTAAAAAACTATATATATACAATTATTTATCAAAACAATCTGAGTTTTTCTTAAGTTTTTGCCTACTTTGAAATCCATTATGATTTTTTTTCTTTTTTGTAGAACCAGGTATTGAACTCAGGCCCTTGTGCTTGCCAGGGAAGCGCTTATTCTACTGAGCCATCTCCCTGACCTCCATGATTTTTATCATTACTGAGCAAAACTATTTTAACCTTAACTTTCCACATAGTTCTTCAAAGTTAGTTTCAAATACAATAGTTGTATCATTTGTTTTGTGAGAACAATTATCTCAGATATGTTTCTTCTCATTTTCTGACTTATTCTTTCAAACGATGCCCTAAAGTATCTCTCTGATGTAGAGTGACAGGGTGACAGGTGTTGTCAGCAAGAAGCCTGATGGCTGAGAGATGTGTTTGTCTTCTAATAGATTCAATAAAGCATAGAGGAGAGGCAAAGCAGCAGCAGCATGTGCAACTTGGGAGGCCTTTGGCAAACCCCTTCACAAGATGTGAAATCTTTGAGTCTTCCAATCGAGGCACAGATCCTTACAGTCTGCACTGTTGTGTTCTTAAAACATTCAGCCAAGATGCCTGGTGGCATGTTATTATCTAGAAACAGTGATACATATCATAATGAGGCCCGTTTCACGCGCCTTTGTGAGTGTGTGTGTGCTTCCAAAAGAAGCAGTGGTCGAGTGTAGTTAGAAATGACATAAAAATTTATCTTAAAGGAATGTTATCTCTTATTTCCTCTGCAACTTTTGAAACTGTGCTGTGAATATCTTCGCAGCAGCACACATCTCAAGCCCGCTGTGAGTCATTACCCCCTCAGCAAGGATTCCTCCCGCTTCCTCCCACCTTCATTTAGTTCCCCTAAGAAAACACTGTGTGCTGTGTGTTCGTTTTCTGCAGTCCTTAGATCCTGAATGTATCTCAATGGAAACTGACCAATTCTGTAATAAGCAACCTCTTCAATTAGCCACACTGTCACCTGTGATAATACAAATTCCTCTTTGTGATTCTAATCATTAGCTGTCATTCAATAATGCCAGGTGCTTGGCAAAACACTGTGGAATTTTTCATCCATCTGTCCAGTCCTAGAAATGACATTCTGTTACTTTCCTTTGTACACATGTTATCTTTAAATAGGCCATATGCGTGACAAAAACGTCCTGGCTTCTAGTAGAAAGCTGCGTAGTGGATGTGGGACAATTTACTATGCATTTTGTAATCCATACAATATTAAGGGCTACTGCTATTCAGTTTTATGCCAACAATACTTTGTGTTTTATTAGAGATATCAAATACTAACTGTTAACAAAAATACAGGCATTTCTTTTATCAATTGTAAGTTTATTAGCAGAAGAAAAAATTATTTGACATGCAATATCTGTGTTGAAAATATTTAAAAGAGTAATTAATGAAGCCATTTACTGTCAAAATTTGACGAATAATTGTGCTGAAAACCTGTGGGAATGCCAGTACGTGCTTTGCAATTTAGCATTTTCAGCAAGTGCATGAAAGTAGTTAGAAGCAAACTAACAGCAAGAACTTCAGAAATCTGTATTCTTATTGATGCTAACCTGCTTGGTATCACATAGAAAATGCCTACAGACTCTTTGAAAGCAATGATCCGTAACAAATGCCGAGAGAGAGAGAGAGAG
>NW_004524691.1:9299497-9302797 GCF_000260255.1 Octodon degus | reverse complement strand
AACCTATTTTAACTACACTGACCATACAAGCGATCCTACAGAAATGAAATGTGACTGAGAATGAAAAGGGCCATCTATAGTTATGGTGTTAGAACCACAAAGATAAAGCTGAACTCTCGAGCAAGCTGACATGTACACACTCTGTATGTCTACCCATTGCTCCACAGGATATATTTTAAGATTCTCTACTGCAAAAAGAATAAATTATTTCAAATACTCTCAATTGGTCCCTGAGAGCATTCCATGTTTTGTTACACCTCATTCTAACATCAGTCTATCTCATAGATGTCTTGGCCTACATGTGTCAGGTAAACATACTCTTCAAACACCTCACTTTGATAAGAGTATTAGTTTCTGCTTGCGATGACATCCTGCAAATGAATCTATTAAAGTTTACTTTTGCCCATAACTCAAGGTCAAGTTAATTTGTGTCTTCTGATAGCAAATTACAGAGAGCCTTTAGGCTTTTCCGTCATGTCATGGAACATAACAATGACTTCCATTAGCAGGAAAGCTCTGTAGAGTAATTTCTCTGTCTCTCTTTGCCTTTTTGTTTCTAAATAGTTGTTTGTTCAAAATTCCTTTTATTACTGAAAATTCATCTACTTCAAAATTTTCTGGCCCCAATTTTGAAAGGAAACTTTTGGTGAACTTTAATAAGGCTCTTTGAGATGAATCAGTAATTGCAAATAACAGCACTCATGAAAGTATAACACATGAATCTGGAAAACATTAATCAGAGAACATATTATATGAGAAAAGAAACTGTCACCCTCCATGGGCTCTCTTAATTGGAAAATGAAAATAGTATAGAAAGCAGCATGACCAGTATAGTGCTGTTTAAATTTTGCCATCTTTATAACATCTCCTCAAATGGTTCCAAAATAAAAATTGAGTTCTCTGCTTATTGTTATGAAATACCATGCAGCTGATTTTCACTGAACTCTGTTGAATTAAGAGTTATGTTTGAGTTTGTCTCTACTGCTGGATTACGAACTTATGAATTGTTACAGATTCATCTTATTCATCTTGCTGTAATGTGTGGAATAGGGACTTGGCCTCTGATGATGTTCTGTAATTTTTTTTTTACACTGAGTTGATAAGTTATTTAGCTATAATACTTAAGTATATTATTAGAAACAGCAGTTTTTTTAAAAAGCCTACAGTCCTTTCACTTTGTGGTACTTAAGAGTAAGTCATCCTCTATCTCACATCTCATACTCTTCTTGGTTATTCTTATGCTAGAGAGGACAGCTAAGGAATAGATGTGTACTGGGTAAAAATATCAACAGAATATTAATTAAGTCACAAATTCTGGAAGTTAGAGCAGCATTAATCATATTTTCTGTTGATGTTTTGTTTTTACACCACTGGTAATTATATACAGTAGGCAGGAGCGCTACCCTTGACATACATCCTGGACTTTTTTTGCATATTTTTGAGACAGGGTCTCACAAATTTTCTTAGCCTAGCCTTGAACTTCATATCCTCCTGTTTCAGATTTCTCAGTTACTTGGATTATGGTCATGTGCTAACCTCAATAGTGTGTGCTAAATTATCAACTTTTGCCCAGTTTGAAGAGAATTCATTACATTTTTATATAGGATTTTAACCTAATAGCAAGATTAGAGAAAGTTCATACTATAAAGAGGAAATATACTACTATGGCTTGAATAAACCTGTCAGTAAAATACAAATGAGTCAAGAAGAAAAACAAAATCCTATATGCTCAAAATTAAAGATTTTTGAATATCAGTTAATAAATTTATTTTTGAATTTTATTATGCCATATGTGGCAAACATTTTATTTTTATTAGTGCATATTTGCAGTACATGATGATTACATTTATTATGGGGTATCGATGCATGTACACAACACATTATAGTTCTAATAAAATGTTGTGGTTTAAAAGAATGTATGCATGTATCTTCTAAAAGAAAATGGTAAAAAAGTAAGTAGACCCTTGTACTCATAAAACTGAAAATTCCAAATACCAAAGAATGAAACAGTCATTACAAGAATATACACTAGGACAGAGTCAAGTCACATTGATTCTGACTCAGAGTTAGCATAAGGCGTAATGTGGAATCCACTCAACCATACACCACAAACTGTAGTTTGCTCGTAGAGTTATGTGGGAATTCCTGTAAGTTCCTGGTATGGCTAGTTTTGGTGTTTTCCTTTAGGAAGTAATACAGGGAGCCAAATCTTGTCCCATTTCAATTATACTAGTGTCCGAACTCCAACTATTTACTACCTTCAGGAATAGTTTAAGTTTCAGAAAGTTCTGTTTACATTTTAGTGGAACTAAACTCCTGTCTTTTTAGAGGATGGTTCCTAGTCAGTGCTTTGTGCTTGTCATCAATTTTGTGCTCTTCCAATGGAAAATCTTACTGGCTGTTCAGGAAAAGATTTGTAAATATCCCTATTGAGAAACTAAATCTTGAAACCAAGCAAATGGGTTTTGTTTGGCCTGACACAGCAGCAATTAAAAAGGAAAGGAAGGAGAAAAAAGTGGCACACTAAAGAAAAAAATGAATTGCTGAAAATTTTAGTGTAATACAACACTTAATATTCAAAACAATTTTTATTTTCACTATAGCTAAATATAAAATGTATAAGTAATGCTGATGTATGAATGCTATTATATAATTATGCATGTATGAAATAAAAATGTTAAGTGGTACTCACTAGTGATAAAATTATAATTTATGTAAATTGAAGTATGGTGTACTGTGAAGTGATTTTTTTTTCTGAGGTTCAGGAAGTTCATATTTCTAGCTGAGAACATTTTGTTGCATTAAATCTCATGTTAAGTATGTGATAAATTTTTTCATTGAACTTCTGTCTGGCTCCGAGCTAAAACAAGAAATTAACACATAAGTAACCGGGGTAGAAGGAGTAGTTATAGTAGCATGAGATGCTGAGTAATACTTTTTCTCCCAGGGCATGGCAGATGTTGGTCAGCAGTTTATCTGCACAGAAATAAAACGTGAACTCCTATAAAACTACAAGGGTCAGTGAGTATCGTCATGGAAGTTAAAGTCCCCTCAGGCCAATTCAATCTTTCATGAGGCATTTTCCTCTCTTCCTAGGATTAATAACTTTACAGAGGGTGGTAGTCCTTTTGAATCATTTTTTAATCTTTCATTCAACCCTCTAGCTTTTGTTACATGCATTTCTTTAAACCATTATTAAAAGGTAATTAAACATACATTAGGGCCAGGGAGATAGCCCAGTAGAATAAGCTCCTGCCTGGCAAGCGCAGAGTCCTGAGTTCAATCCCCATACCACAAAAT
>NW_004524691.1:9297661-9299397 GCF_000260255.1 Octodon degus | reverse complement strand
TAATTTGTATTTTAGGGAAGGGTCTGCAGGGTGTTCAGGGTCTCACTACTAGATCAGACTCCTAGTGATCCACCTGTTTACAACCTCCCAAGAACTGAGATTACAGGCACGCGCCACCATGCCCAGTCTCAATTGCCCTCTCCGCTTGCCCCAGAGGTGGGGCCAGTACGGCAGGCCCGGAGATCAAATCCTCGGCCCCTATGCCCTGCTTGCAGGTGCATTAATCCACTGAGCTATTTGGCTGGCCCAATAAATAAATAAATAAGATTATTTTGAAAACCAGTGCACTTCATGGTAAGAGACCAACTTGACTTTTAAATATTTTATATTTTGAGTACTTATATCAAAATTGTTTTTGGTGTTTACACAGTAAATGACCTTATTCTCCCTATGACTTTAAAACTTCTTAAGGCTGAACAGCGCAAATGATCGTCGTGCTTTTTGCACATTTGAAGATTATTTTATAACTTATATTTATCAATAGACAATTGTTTGAAATTTACATTCTTTTCAAGTTAGCAGTTATGAAAGTTTTCAAGACATTTTTACACCTTGAGACATACAGTTTTAGTTGTTGCACTTGGAAAGACATCATAACAGTGTAAGTATACAAGTTTTCAAAATCAAGGAATGATACTTTTTCTTGTTCCACATTTTAACTGAGTGTTTAGAACAGTATAGTATATAGTAGGCTTCCAATAATAGTTTGCTAATTAATGAAAGAGTACATAAATAAATGAGTGATGACCTACATATCAAATTGTAGTATGCATTGATGGAAGACTGACCGTAGTTTAGTCAAAAGATTAGATTCCAAAACATGAGGCAATCTAAATTCCAAATAAGCTTTAAACACAAAGTTTTACATTTTGTCTTCAATCATCCTTAGATATAAGATGTTTCATTAATTTTTAAAATTTTATTGGTAAAATATGAGTAGAATTTTATGAGAATTTCCACAGTGACTCCAACCTGCTTCTTTTCACAGTAGCTAGCAGGTGACCTTAGGCTCTAATGCTCCTTCTCCCTAAAAGTCCAAATAGCTCAAACAAGAACTACCATTCTGCAAAAAATAACATGTACCTCTCTCTGCATAGGACTAGCCTCACAGCATCTGGGTCCCTTCCATCAGAGATGTGTGATAGAGTTGCATGTGCTTGAGGAAGCCTCAGTTCTTTAGGAGTTTTCTAGGCCTCTTATACTAAAGTAAATATTTATGCTTATGGTGCTACATTTGATTTCCCTCCATAAAAGGATAAATTCCCTTTAGAGCTAGAAGTGGCCTTAGACATCTATGAATGCGAACACCCAATGAATAGGAAGTATGTGCAGTGGGGTCTCAACGCGATACGGAAGGTCCTGATTACCCAACAGCTCCACGGCCTTCTAATTTATAGAGATAAATTCCTGCATTGCTAGCATAAAATAAAGGTATAACTTTCAAAATTAAAGGGAAAACTAAAATTAGACATTTTTACTTTTGAGACATTTTTACTGTAGAAAACGCCCTGTTAGTTTATGTCTCCTCTGAGTTAGATTTTTCATCTGAAAGAATTATTTTTTTCTTTCTGGTCACAATTATTGAAAAGTAAATTGTCTTTTAAAGGTGTCTGAGCTTGCATTTTGTAAAAGTTCTGCAGAGGAAAAGTATTTTAAGTGGAAAATAAGTAGACACTTTGGTGTCACCTTTCTAGTAGCTTCTCTGGTAGTGCATAGAGTTAATCTAAAGTCCTATG
>NW_004524691.1:9287742-9297386 GCF_000260255.1 Octodon degus | reverse complement strand
AGAGAGAGAGGTTAGAAAATATGATAAGGACACAGTGTGGAACAACTGCAGTGCAAAGAAGCTGGCTGGAGTTACTATGAACATTCTGAAGAGATGCAGATACATTATATTAGATAGATAGATAGATAGATAGATAGATAGATAGATAGATAGATAGACAGACAGACAGACAGACAGACAGACAGACAGACAGACAGACAGATAGATGATATCAATAAAGAGAACGAGAGTGAGAAGCTGTGCTCCCTGTGCATGGTCCATCTCAAGGTTCACAGAGTAGGGAGCTGCCAGTTGTACTTTCTGCTAACTTCACTGGTGGCGTCATGACCTCTTGGGCTCCAGGAGCTGTTCTCTCCCTGATCACCAAGAACAGCCATCACTGTAACTGACTTGTCCCTCTTTTCTGTGAGCATCTCAGGATAAGGTGCCCATCATATCCTACTCAGGCAAATAATTTCTGGGTTAAATCCCTTACCACTCAATTGACCATGTCTAGCCCATCATGTCTAAATCCATCATGTCTTGGTAAATGAACTTAAACGTAATCCTCTTAAGCCATTTGTCTTTTCCTGAAAATTTAGCCTCAAACCAAACCTCTACATCTTTTTTTTTTTATCATGCTCTCTAGACATTTCTTTTATTACAAGACAAAATTGTAAAGTTAACCATCTTTATAGAAGCTACCTGAACCACCTGAAAATGGAGAGCAGTTTTTCCATTTTCTTGCTGTTACTGGACCTTTGTCCTTTCCCCGGACTTTGGTTCCTCTAGTGCTTTCTAGAAAAGAGAAAGCTTTTCGTACCACATGGATGTAGTTTTAAACAAGAGCCTACATTTTTCTCAAAGCTTCTTCCAGACTTTTAGAACACAATACTTACATCAAAATCTTTCTCTGGGGTGGCCAGATAGCTCAGGGGACTAAAGTGCCCACTTAGGCAAGAGTAGTGACCAGAGTTCGATCCCCAGGTCTGCCATGCCAGCCCCACCCCCAGGGTGTGCTGATACGGTGACTGAGACTGGGAGTGGTGGCGCGTGCCTGTAATCTCAGACCTTGGGAGGCTGAAAACAGGAGGATCACTATGAGTCTGGTCTGTGTAGTGAGACCCTGTAGACTCTGACCTAAATACATTAAAAAAAAATAAGAAAAAAAAAAAAAAAACCTTTCTCTTGTACACTGAGGGCAGCCTGAACTCCACCTTTAGCATCATTACTGACTTCCTGTTTACATTTTCTCCCTTGGGTGTGTTAATTCTGGCTCCAAGTACTGCTACAGACTACAGCTCAGTTGTTCAAACAGAATGACTCAAACAATGACCTACTTTTTTGGATATGTTTAAATTTCTCATTTTTTTTCTTCCTAATATTTCTGTCCTCTTTTTAGCTCCCCAATCTCCTTGCTATATAGCCAACTCTAAAACTTCCTACTAATCTCTAAATATCCTATCCTCAAAAAGGTAGACAAAAAAATAATATTTTCCAAAAATTGCCTGCTGTCTGTCTGTCTGGGTCTTATGTGGTCGCCCGGGCAGGACCTGGCTCCAACTTCCCAGGAGGCCCAGTCTTGTTCCTGCTGCACCTAATTGCTTGCTCTTTTCACTTCTCCAGTAACTTCATTATTCACAACAATTTTTTCCAAGGTCAACAACTGCGACCTTCTCTCTGACATGGCCACTTAGCAAAATCTATGTTTGAACCTGTCCATATCAGTATCTTTACATCTCTATCTAGAGTGATGAGCAGCCCAGTGATAAAGGGCTGAGATGGAGAGGAGGCAAAGGGGAAGCAAGAAATAAAATTAAGCAGTGGTGTGTACATACGCCCACTTCCCACAAGCAATGGAGCTGTTATGTACTGCAAACAGGTGTTAATAAAAATTTAAAAAAGAAACATACACCACTATAGATTAACTTTCTATAAAGTTGCAGACCACTGTAGACCAATCTTAAACTGGGACATATAAGTACAGAATATCGGTTTACAGTAAACTTTCCAAGGAATAGCAATGAAAACCTAACACAACCAAACAAAATTATTTTCTTATTCAACTTTCAAATGTACTTTTCTTTTTCTTAGACTGGATTTCACTATGTAGTTCAGGCCAGTCTTGAATTCATGGTGGAGTCCAGGCTGGCCCTGAATTTACAGTGATCCTCCTGTATCAGCCTTCTGAATGCTGAAATTACTGGTATGTACCACCAAGCCTAGTCATATGTTACAAATTCGATTTTTTTGTGAATACTTTCTTGAAAAATTATTTATTTATTTATTTATTTGATACAAGGTCTTGCTATGTAGCTAGAACTCATAGTGATCCTCCTATCTCAGCCTCCCCAGCACTAGGATTACAAGCATGTACCACTATGCCCAGTTTTGGTGACCGGCTCCGCATGTCCGGGGTTCTAGGCCAGCAAGGCATGTAGTACCAGGGATGGAATCCGGGACCTTGTGTTTGCCAGGCAGGGACTTACACTGCTGAGCTATCATTCCAGCCTGTTTGTGAATTCCTGACAGTTTTTATCATACTTTGCGAAAGAAAGACATCACACCCACTTATCTCTGATCATTTCATTCTGTATTTACATGCAGATAGTTTCCAGGTCCTCCACAGTAGGAAACCTCCTAAATGATTGTCCAAGAAGCTACAAATGCTGTCTCCCTTTTTTTCCAATGTTGTGTTAGGTTCTGAAGCAGTACACACAGGGCACTTGCCTTACATTGCCATGTTTAGAATGCGCTTAGTGAAAATAGGTAGTTGAACTATTTAGTTTTTAATTGAAAACCCTTGTCACGTTTTGCAGACTATTTTCAATAAATGCTTTTACAAGAATATTTGCAGTCTTCTCTGATAATATTCAATAAAATGTCATATACCCATGAGAATATCAATGAAAAACACTAAAATTTAGAAATGAATCTTTTTGCCCACATAGTTGAACAAAATATTATCAAATATTTTTAATTCTCATTCCTAAATATGTCAATATTTGGAACACAATTACCTTGGAAAAGCTAAAGTAAGGATTTTATAGTTGATATATCTTTTAATTTTTATCTTTTCCTGTGCGTGTCGTGCTTGGGATAAAACCCAGGGCCTTGTGCATGAACGGCAGGATCTCTACCACTGAGCCACATCCCCAGTCTTCTTTTATTTTTACAAACAAATAATTTCCCAAAAAGTCTCAAAAATTTTAAATTATATTTGGCAAGCATTAAAGATAAAAACATGGAAACTTCTACACAAACTTTTTGTAAATTCCATATAGTTGAAATCTATTTTCAAATTGTAATGCATGAAATGTACACTCTAATATAGCCAGTATTCATCCTATTTCATCTTTGAAATTATTTTTATCTGTTAACTTCTATAACAAAAAAATTGATTTGTTTTTAAATTATGTATTTGTAATTTTTACTAAAATACATAGGAAATGTTTGAAAATTTAGTTCTATGAAATTAATGTAGTTAATTTTGATTTTCTTAGTTTAAATTTTCCCCAAAACTATAATCTAAATTTAGATAGGCATACTTATACTTTTTCTGAAGGAATTTTATTAATTTTTATTTATTTTGATGCAACTATAGCATTGTTCACTATATATAATACTACTACAAGAGAAATTATGATAAATAACCTCAATTTATTATCATTGCTTTCTAACTTGTCATGGAATATATTACAATAATTCTAATTTATTTATATATTACCTCAATTTTTTCAAACAGACATTTTTGTAAGACAAAGTATTGAATACTTTCATCAAGTTTTAAATTATTATTCCTTAGTAAAATTACCAAAATTTTTGTTTTAATAGGACATCTTAAACTTTTTTTTTTTTTAATTATTATGGGGCTGTCAATGGGTCTCAAACCTGCAATCCCAGCACTCTGGGAGGCTTGCGCAGGAGAATGCAAAGCTTTTGGCCAATCTGGCCAAGTGAATAAAACTCTGCTTTCAAAAAAAAAAAAAAAATAGCTTAAAAGTGTTGATCACATAGTTCAGTGTGAAGGCGCTAAATTCAAACACCCTCCATACACGCACATGCACATGTTATTCTGACCCAGTGAGTTGTTTTGTCAAAGGATTGGTTTTGCTGACTAGAGGATATAGGAGATATTCTTCACAAGATGGATAACTCTCAAGTTAAAATAAGTTGAAAAAATCTTTTATGAAATGTTGGTGAGAAGGGCCCACCAAATAGCTCAGTGGATTAAAGCACTTGCAAGCAGGGGCTGGGGGTTCAATCCCCAAGGCCTACTGTGCCGGCCCCGCCCCTGAGGGTCATGCTGAGACAGCAATTAAGACTGGGTGTGGTGGTGCATGCCTGTAATCCCTGCTCTTCAGAGCCTGAAAACAGGCTGATCACTATGAATCCGATCTACTAGTGAGACCCTGAACAGTCTTAGACCCTTCCCTAAAATACAAAAAAAAAAAAAAAAAATTCCTGATTTTGTAAGAGTCCATGAGAAATTGGACGAATGTTTGAAAAAATATTATAGTCATGCATAGTAACTATATAAATATTATTCTCACAATAATTTTGAATATAGGATTTTGACCAACATATTTCCAGTGAAGGAATAGCAAATATAATCAATGCTCCTTTATCAGAGTCGTATTCCATAAAGTCACCATAAATACTGAATTATTGATTGCTGAATCATTGCTTCTAAGGGAAAAACACAGTTAAGCAGAGCCTTTGGTCACAGCCCTTTCATAAATGAATCAATAATTAACTTTGAGCCCGCAGCCGACTGCACTGCCTCTCAAGCATAAATGAAGCTCCTCTAATGCCCCTATGTCCCTCCATAGCATACGTCTCGGCCTGCTTGTACTTGGGGACACTAGGAAGTGTGCCAGTGCTAGGATTGGGGCTTTGTAAGTAGAAAATAATACAAACCAAAGTTAATCACAGTGTGAAAATTAAAAGTGAAGTTAACATAACATAACACACAATTTAGTTTTAATCTGGGGCCTGAAACAAGGAAGGAAACCATCATTCCATCCGACCTCATCTAGGAACATTCATAGGAGACAACACAAATTTGTTGCCATTCTAAAGTATCCATGAATAAAAATAAGTGCACCATCAATATTGCTGTGGTAGTAATAAAGAAGTATTAGCAAACAGGTACATTTAGTTGAGAATTGAGGGCTGATTCTATTTTGGTACAGAACAAAAGCAAAAAGCTCTCAGCCCCCACTCCACTGGCTGTGTTATTCTGAGGCAGTGTCCCTTGACTCAGGCTTATGGAGTGCCAAGTTACATTTTTATGAGTAATCTTATACAGTAATCTCTAATTTCTGTAATGACTGTTTCATACCTTTCTTATTTGCCTAAAACTTTTGAAATCAAATCTTCGGTCATTCTCACAAATACATTTGCCTTCTGAAACTTGATTGATTTTTTTTCCGTAATATTCAAAAATACTTCTCAAGCTGGGTGTGATGGTACATGCGTACAATGCCAGCAGTTGGGAGGCTGAGGCAGTAGGATCGCTGTAGTTTCGGCTACATAGTGCGTTTAGGGCCAGTCTGAACTGCATAGAGAGACCTGTCTCAAATTAAAAAAAAAAAAAAAAAAAAGAATTCATATCAGAATATGATTACCCTATATCAAAATTGTCTTCTTGTTTCTCTGTCACATTAGACTACAAATTCTAGAAAACAGAATCTTTGTCTACATTATGTATTATTGTATCTCTTTTATTTATCAGGATACTTAGACAATTGTGCTAAAATAAATGATTTTAAAACTTAGTAAACGGGAGTTTGGCTTATACAACACAGCTGAATAAATGAACACAAGACTTAATATTGACACAAATATATGAAACTCTTTACAAAACAATATGCTATCTCTTGGAGGGAAAAGAAGGACCATTTTAGATGTAAAAAATAAAAGTCAGTAGTTAGAATGCCAGCAGATTACTCCTTAGAAAAATAAAGGCCAGAGACATTGGAAGAATATCTTTAAAGTTTACAAGAAAAAAATAAATTTAACCAGAATTATATCTACACATCACTGACATTAAATAATAGTATTTATTTCATGTACTTTTCAATTAGAGTCAAGATAGAACTTGCTGGTCATGATCTCTCTCCAAAAGCACTGCTGAAGGGAGGGCCATGATAGTCAAGCAAAGTGAACTTTGAAGATGAACAGTAGCAGGCCTACACAATGGTCCTGTCTGCATGAAGCAAGCCTTCCTCAACGTACTTTCTTTATCTAGATAATCATCCTTCCTCTTCTTTTTATACCCAGAGGTTGATTACAGACAGCAAATGCTCACTCTATAAGCAGATAATCAATTTAAATACTGCATAATGTGAAATCTCTTTCAAATGTTCCAAAGCAGCAGAAAACTGAAATTAGATCTTTTTTTGGTATAATAGTCTGCATGTTATGGACAGTATTAAACTTAGTTACTGCAGGGAATGATTCCACAGGAAATCTCACTGCTATTCTAACGTTGCACCTACCCACTTGGGCCTTGAATTGTCTCCTAATCTAATGAAAAAATCTAAAATGTTCTCTGCTGAACTCATTGACTTACAGGAAAACCATAAACAAATCAGTGAAAATATATGAAAGAATTTTGTGATAACATAATGCTGTCCAAATGCGAAGAATTACTATTATGGGACCTTAGCTTTAAGGCACATAGGTCCAAGCTTTCTTCACCAAACACTTCTCCTAGATGAACTTACGTGTTTCTTTATAGACTGAATTGTGGATCATTGAGACTTAAGAAATAGTGAAGTTTTTACTTACCTATCAAGCGAAGAATGATGATATTCCAAATTCTATGTCTCAGGTGGGGTCAGACTAAAAGATAGTCTGGTTCATATCAAACAGGAGAGAAAAGTGAAAGCTTCTATGATATGAGATTGACAGAAAGATTTCGGAAGGCAAAGACTTATGCTTTAGTCAGAGCAAAGCGTTCAGCTGGAGGGAATCCTTGTGGATTTCCTTGATTTGCGCCAGTAATAAGGAGAGAATGAGAACATTTAGATGCGTCCAGGACAAAACAAGAAAACTACAAACCTTTTAGTAGGATTTAGCAGTCAACTGAATTTTCTGATATTTATCTGATAGAAAGATTTGTTCCTCTGTCAATTGAAGCCTATTGCCAATCAGAGGAAAGCATACAGGTCAGGGTTAAAAAAGAGGGAAAAATGCTAAAATTAATTTTAATATATTAATACTAAAATACAATACTGTATCCATTTAATATTTATTTTTTTAATTATATCTTCCCCATAACCACTCTCCAAAGAGAGTGATGTGTACAAATAAAAAACAGCTTGAAGTCTTAAAAGTATTTTTAAATAAAGGTTTTGTAAAATGAAGAGAAGAAAAAATAGGGCATTTTGATTAATTCAGGCCATAATGTTACATTCATTCATACATTTAAGACTGTATGATTTCTTTTTAATCGTATTCTTATATTAGGACTACACTTTTGAAAATTAGAGTTGTTGTGGCTCCTAGACCATCGCTGTCCACAAGGAACATAATTTTGGATAATATACAGCTTACTTATTTGGTGCCACGGATTGAACACAGGACCTTGCACTTGCCAGTCAGGTCGCTTATGCCACTGCGCTATCACCCCAGCCCTACATGTACAACTTTAAATTTTTATTTAACCCAATGAATCCAAAGTATACTCAAATATAATCAATAATCTTTCAAGATCTAATCAATTTGAAAGCAGATATTGGTTGTAAATTTTGCCATTCTTATGTTAAATATTTGAGACCTAGCATGCATATTGCTGAGAGTGCATTTCAATCCAATGGAGCCACCTTGTCAATGCTCACTAAGAACAAGCTCTCGGGAGGTACTTCATTGCATGGGGAACATGTGGAAGGAAAAAGGTGTCAAAAGTTTTTAATAATTACATCTTCCTAAGACACATTATAGTGATGCAACAAGCAGCCATTACACGCTTTTCACATCAACACATTGGTACAAACATCAACCCAGCTACTCTGGACCTTGAGGAAAGAGGATCCCAACTTCAAGGCCAAGCTTACTAAATAAGAACTGACCTCAATTTAAAAAAAGTCTAGAGAGCCCCTTGGCTCATTCTGCAGTGTACTGAAATAAAGGAGACTTTTCTTTTTTACTATCACAGCAATACTCAAGATTAATTTAGGAAAACAAGTCTAGATTGATCAATATGAGGTAAACATTCAAGCATCTCTTACTTTTGTTAGTCTAATTACTGTTCAATTGAATTTAAGTTAATTCTTCTGGAACTGGGCCTCACACCAAAAGCACACAATGAATTTCAAAACTGTCTCATTTAGTAGCTACCTAAAAATTTTGGTGAATGTTAATAAAAATATAATAAATTATAATTCATTACAATCTAGGACATTAACTTTGAAATAAGTATTAATTTTCATAGATCACTGTCCTCTTTAACAGATAGATTTGATAAGTATCTTTACTAATAACCCATGATTGTGTCCTACATCGATCCTCTTCCCACCTTAAACTTAATTCAATCTCATAAGAAGCCATTCTACTTAAGTGTTGCAAGAGCAAGTTAATCTTGTGTTCAAAATATTCCAAAGGAATCTTTCTTATTCTACATAAAACACAAAATCTCCACTGAGGCTCACCTGATCCAACAGAGTGGACCCCATAGTTTCTGACTCTTGCTTCCAGTCAGTTCCCTGATTTCTTCCTCACGCCGCTTGAGAGATCCTTGCATCAAGGCTGTTTCTCAAAGACAACACGTAACATCTTCTCATCAAGTTTTCTCACCAGATTTCCATCTACCACTGTCTCTAGTCCTTCAGAACATTTCTTTCCTATTGTTATTTTTGACACATGTTAATTGTACAGATGAGTAAGTTTCAGTGTAACATTTGCATACATGTCTATAGGGTCTTGGACCACTTCCACTCTCCTTTCTACCCTCTGTTCCCTCCCCTCCCCTACCCACTCCTCCCTAATCCTCCCTTTCCCTCTCTTCCTCTCTCTTTCCCTTCTCTCTCCTCCTCTCCTCTTTCCTTCCCTTCCTTCTTCTCTATTCCTGATTCATTTTGCCTTTCCTTAACACTCCCTTCTTCTACTTTCAAATATTTTCTTTTTTATTTTCTGCATATGTACATAGGAAAAAGCATGTGATATTACTTTTTTGTTAACTATCTTGTAACGTATAATGCTACATGTTGCCCTAGGTTATATCCCATTCTTATAAATCATATAATTTCATTCTTTTACAGTGAACGATAATTCATTTTTTTATAATGCCACATTATACAAGGGATAGAAGAAGCTTAAAATTAAGGATCAAAACTAAAAAAGTCATTTAAAAGTTATTTTAATGTTTTGATATTTTTGATATTTTCTCACACTACATAACTATGAAGAAGGCAATATGTCAATCATATTTTCCAAATCATCACTGCCACCCATCAAGTATGTGTTAAAAGGACAAAGAGGCTGCATATCTCAAGTGTAATTATGTTTTTGTTGTTTTATTTATTTATCCTTGCCTCTAAGAATACTGAATAAAACCACTTTTTGATTATCAATCAAATGTGCTATAAGTAGGGCTGGAGAGATGGCTCAGTGGTCTAAAGCACCTACTTAGAACAAGCTTAGCAAAAGCATCAGGGACC
>NW_004524691.1:9274632-9285462 GCF_000260255.1 Octodon degus | reverse complement strand
CTTATCATACTAATGATCCCAAAATACAGTTGTTCATGATGAGAAAATTTTCAGGCTTACAGTTATGAGATTTTTATAAAATTATATTATGATAGTAGCTTGATATGGATAAAACTTGCATAACTGTGACAATGTAATTATATTGATAAAATATTAACATCGATCAACTTAATAACATGTAAATTATATCTATTAAGCATAAGCATTCTACTTAAACATAACTCTGGTAAAAAAAAAGTTGATTAAAAGATAATAAATTACATAAAAGTTTTCTGTGTGTCATATGATAACTTCTAATAAAGAAAACTGACAAAAATTATTTTATAGTAAGATAAAGTTTTAATGTTTCAGAAATAACAAAAGAATTAGTGATTCTAATATGATGATATTGTGATTGTTGTGATAATATATTATGTTGTCCTTAATCTCAACTTGTCTCTGTAAAATTTTATAACTAGAGGCCCAGTTTGGGGCTGAAGGGAAGAACTCAGCAGAGAGTCTCCTTGTGCAACCCTGCAGTGGAACTCACTGCAGAACAGCTAGATGTGAGACACAGAGGGCTACACCAGGAGCAGAACATCTAACCAGCAGGGCACAGCAAGTTCACTTCCATGGGCTGCAGCTGGAAGGAGCCGAGTACATCAGACAGACCCAAGCCAGGCCCAGCTAGTTGAATTTGAGTTCAGTAGATCCTGACACAGTGAGCTGATGCGTACTTCTAGGCTCAGTGGGGTCCAGACTTAGACCCAGACCTCTGGGAGCAGCCTCTCGAGACAGAGGTGGCAACAGGTAACTGGAGTGAACGAGTCTGCCTGGAAGATGCCAGGTAAATCAAGGGGAAGTGATCAGACAGAACTTACAGTAACTGACTTAAATACAAATTCCCAATTTAATATAGGCTTAGCTATATAGCCAAATGTTAGCTCTTATGGTTTACAATACGAAACCATTATTTACAAATGTTTATCAATTACTAAATCTCATTACCCATTATTAGTATTGCTAATTGAATTACTATAAATAAGAAACATATCTGCCTTAACCACATATTCTCCCTTGGGTAATAATATTGGGAAGTGCTTGCGTAGTAACCTCACCAAAGCCCTATACCAAAGGAAGGAGGACAGTGCCAAACAGAAACCAGTATCTCACTCTCAATCAATACATAAGGCAAAAACTTTGAAACACATGCAAAACAAGAATCTCTGACACAGGAGAGATACTTAAAGAAGACTCTTTACAGAGATGCTCTGATTAAAGTGATACAGGTACCTACTCTCAAACTTTCACAAAATAGTATCACAGAAATCAAATAAAAAGTTCTCTCTGAAACAGAAATTCACAAAGAGAAGAAGGAAAATGTAATCACAGATCCAGAATCCACCCAGAACAAATGCAGGAAATATCAGTATAGAAGAAATTGGAAGTAACACACCTAAAATATCTGACATAATATCATCTGAAGTAAAGAAACAACTCCAAAAAGGTATAGAGGAATTCAGATCAAAAATAATAGTATCTGAAGTAAAGTAAAAATTGTAGAAGGGTTCAGAAGAAATAGATCCGAAATAATCTCCCAAGTAAAAAGACATAACTATAGTGAAAGAATTGTTAAACATTTCTAAAGAAGACACTGATTAAAAAAACCCAGAAAATAGAAACATGATGGAAACCTTGAATGAACAATATAGAAAAGACATAGAATGGATGAAGCAGATTCAAAGAGCTATTTAGGAAACTAAAATCTCAATTAAAATTTGGCAAAACCATCTGAATGAAAGTGAAGATAGAGTTTCAGACTTTGAAGACACCTTTGCAACTAGTGAAAAAATAAGGAAAGGTCTCATAAAAACAATTAGGGGGCTAGTCAGATAGCTCCGTTGATTAAAGCACCTGCTCAGGCAGACACAGAGACCTGGGTTTGCTACCTGGCCTGCTGTGCTGGTCTGACTGCCAGGGCACACTGAGACAGTGCTTGATACTGAGCTTCATAGCATGTGCCTGTAATCCTAGTGACTGGGAGGCTGAAAACAGCAGGATCACCATGAGTCTGATTTGTATAGCAAGACCCTGTACTAAAATATATTTTTAAAAAGGCTAGGATCCAAGAAATAATAATTCAACAGCTGCAAGATGAGATGATGCAAAGATGAACAACATAAGACTAATAGGCATTAATGAGAAAGAAGAAAAAAATAGATAAAATTAATTAAAAAACTAAAAAGAAAAAAAAGAGTGAACACAAATGATATAAAAAGAATATGGGTTAAAATAATAGCAGAAAACTTCCCAATTATGCGAAAACAGTCTGACATTCAGATAAATGAGGCATATAGAACTCCAAATAATAGCAACCCAATTAAAACCACACCCAGGCATATCATAATCAAGATTCCAGAAATTTAGCACAAGAATGACATACTAAAAGCCACTTGAGGGAAGAAAGAGATCACATTTAAAGGAAAATGCATTGGAATAATGACAGATTTCTCCTCACAAACCATCAAGTCAAGAAGAGCATGGAGTGAAGTATTTTAAATTTTACAAGAAAACAAATTCCAAACCAGACTGATATACTGTGCAAAACTCTCTTTCAAGTTTAAAGAAGTGAAATACTTCAATGACAAAGAACAATGAAAGAAATTCATGACTACCAAACCAACCCTACACAGAGTACTAAAAGATTTTCTAGAAAGGGATCAAATGACTATAATTCCAAGAATGACAACAGAAAGAATCCAGAAAATAGGGTAAACAATTAAACATAGGAGAAAAGTAGGCAACCAACAGCAGGAAAATCATGTGACAAGCATAAGTCAATACATATCAATTATAACCATCAATATAAATGGATTCAATTCACCAATCAAAAGAAATAGATTGCCAGATTGGATTAAGAAACAAAATCCAACACTATGCTGTATACAAGAAACACATTTAACCCCTGAAGAAATTCATAGGCCAAAAATTCAAAGGATAGAAAACAATAATACATGCTCCAAGACCTCAGGAAAAATCAGGGGTAGAAATCCAGTTCACAGACCATTTGAATTTCAAACAAAGAATGATCAAATGAGATAAAGAAGGTCACTACATACTGGTTAGGGGAAAATTCAAGAGGAAGAGATAACAGTCATAAATATGTATGCAATAAATGTAAGAGCACCCAAGTGTATAAGACAAATTTTAATGGACATGAAAAATCTGAAATCCAATACCACAATCTTAACAAGAGACTTTAACAGTCATTTATCACGAAAACATAGGTCAAGCAGACAAAAAGTTAGCAAAGAGGTAGAAGAACTGAAGCAGACCTTTGAACAAATAGACTTAATGGCCATATACAGAGTGTTTCACCCAACAACATCTGAATACACATTATTTACAGCTGTACACGGAATGTTTTCTAAAATAGACTATGTACTATAGGTCATGCTTAAGTATATGCAAGAAAACAGAAATTATCCCATGCATATTATTTGACCACAGTGCAATGAAACTGAAATTAAAACAAAAGAAACTGCAAAAAATACACATGTGGAAATTAAATAACACCCTCTTCAGCAACTAATGAGTTATATGTGAAATTTAACTAGAAATTAAACAATATATACAATTCAATGAACATTCAAGAACAACTTACTGGAATTTGTGGGATGCAATGAAAGCAGAAGGAATTTTTTAACAGTGAATTCACACATTAGGAAAAGAGAATGAGAACAAGTAAATAACCTAACGCTGTACCCAAGCTTCTAGGAAACAAAGAGCAATCCAAACTCAAAGCCCAAACATGGGAGGAAATTATAATGATTAGATCAGAAATTAAGGCATTTGAGATGCAGAAAACAATACAAAGAATTAAGGAATAAAAAGCTGGTTCTATGAAAAATTAAATAAAATTATTAAACACATAGCTAACCTCATCAAAAAGAAGAAAGAAAAAGCTTAAATTCAAGGAATAAAGAATGAAAAGGGCAAAATTACTTAGACTCTGTTGAAATTCAGAAGATCATCAATAACTACTTTGAAAATCTTTTCTCTCATAGAATTGAAGACAGAAGAACTGGACAGATTCCTAGATAGGTACAAGTTACCAAAACTGAATCAAGAGGATATAAAATCTCTGAATAAATCAATATGAGCTAATGAAATTGAAAATGTAATTGAAAACTTCCTGACAAATAAAAGCCCAGATCCTGGGAGATTCATAGCTGAATTCTACAAGAAATTTACAGAAGATTTACTCCCAGTACTCCTCAATGAAATACTCTTCTGTGAAACTGAAAATGATACAATACTCCCAAAATCTTTTCTGGAGGCAAGTATTATAGTGATACCAAAAACTGTAGAAATATTCAACCAAAAAATAGAATTACAGGCCCATTTCCCTCATGAACAGAGATGAAAAAAATCTTGAATAAAATGCTATCAAATAGAATACAGCAAATAATCAAGAATATTATACACCGTGATCAGGTAGGATTCAACCCAGGGACACAATGATGCTGAAACATATGCAAATCTATAAATGTAATACACTATACTAATAGTGTCAAAGACAAAAATCACATGATCACTTCAATTGATGCAGAAAAGACATGTGATACAGTCCAACACTCATTCATGATCAAAGCCTTACAGAAAATCAGAATAGATGGCCTCTACCTCAATCTGACGGAAGTCATCCATGACAATTAAACAGCCAACATAATTCTAAAAAGGGAAAAACTAAAAGCTTTTACTCTCAAATCGGGTACATGACAAGGATGTCATCTATCATTACTCTATTTCAACGTAGTTCTAGAATCATTAGCTAGAGCCATTAGACAAGAAAAGAAAATAACAGGATAAGCATAGGTAAAGAAGAAATTAAATTGTCATTATTTGCAGATGACATGATACTCTTTTTGGAAGACCCAAAACTCTACCACAACGCTCTAAAAATAATAAATTTAGTATCAGAGTGGATTAAGTATCATCACCCAATATTCAGTAACATTCCTTTACGCAGATAACAATCTAACTGAGAGAGAAATTAGAGAAACAATACCCTTCTAAATAGCACCCAAGAGAATAAAATACTTCAGAATTAATCTAATGAAGGAAATAAAAGACCTACACAATGAAAATTACAGTCCTCTGAAAAGAGATGAAGAGAATTTCAGAAAATGGAAACATTTTCCTTGTTTTTGGAAAAGAATCAACATTGTGAAAATGACAATACACCCAAAATTGTGGTACAGATTTAATGCAATTCTTATCAAAATACCATCAATGAACCTCATAGATCTAGAGAAAATATTCTTTAAATTTATATGAAATCAGAAAAGACCTAAAATAGCAAAGGCAATCTTGGGCAACAAAGGCAAAGCAGGAAGAGTTACAATTCCTGACTTAAAATTACACTACAAAGCTTCTGTGATAAAATCTGCATGGTACTGGCATTAAAGAAAACTGGAGTATCCAAGCAACAGATTAGAAGATGCAAATGCAACTACAAAAATACTTAGCCATTTTATCTTTGACAAAGGGGCCAAACATTTTCAATGGAAGAATGATAGCCTCTTAAACAAATGGTACTGGAAAAACTTGATCTCCACATGCCGAAAACTAAACCTACACCCAGGTCTATTGCCATGCACTAAACTAAAGTAAATATGGATTAACAGATCTAAACATTAAAACAGAAGCACTAAATCTCCTGAAAGAGATACTAGGTGGAAATCTTGAAGACAAAGGAGTAGGCAGACAGTTCATGACCAAAACCAAACTGCATGGGAAACACTGAAAAGAATCAACAATTGGGATTTCATCTTAATGGGAAGTTTCTGCATTTTTAAAAGAGATCAACAGAGTGAAAAGACAACCCACAAATTGGGAAAAAATCATAACCAACAAACACTCACATAGAGGATTTCTATCTAAATCATGTAATGAACTAAAAAAAAATTGACTCCCAAAATTTAAAGATCCAATCAAAAATGGGCATGTGAGACGAATACATGCTTTCCAGAGGAATAAATACAAATGGCAATAAATAAACGAAAAGATGTTCCACATCACTGGCCATTCAAGAAAAAAAAATTAAAACAACACTGAGATACTGTCTCACTTCAGAAAGAATGGCCATCACATAGAAATCAAGCCATAAATGCTGGAGTGGCTGTGGAGAAAGATCCCTTCTCCACTGCTTGTGAGAATGTAGACTGGTGCAATCACTATGAAAATCAGTGTGGAGACTCCCTGGAGAACTAAGACTGGAAATCCCATTCAATCCAACTGCTCCCCTTTTGGGTGTTTTCCCAAAAGAACTGAAAAAATCATACCATAGTGATATAAGTGCACCCATTTTTATAAAAGGACAATTTGTTATAGCTGAATCTTGGAAACAACCAAAATAACTATCACTTGAGGAATGGATGAAAAGATGTAATATTTCTATACAATGGAGTACTACTCAGCTATAAAGAAAGACAAACTGGAATCCTTTATAGGTAAGTGGGTGCAACAAGAGGCTATATTCATAAATGAAATAAATCAGACCCACATATTGTCCCCCTCGTGTAAGAACCTGAAAGAATAAATAAAACCCAAAAGGTATACTAGATATAGTAAAACAGAAAGAAACTGAAATTAAGGATTAAATAACAAAGATGAGAGAAAGGAGAAAAGACAGGGAAAAAAGGAAAGAGGAAAAAACATGCGAGTATATATACAGAATGGCTGAAATGATAGTACTCATAATTTCCATAAGTTTTTTTTTTTGAAAATAGCAGTTAATGTTTAGAATTTTCACCTTGACTCTCTATCATGATTTCTGTGATTTGAGCAACTACATCAGTGACAGCAATGTACAATACAAAACCCATGGTTGAATACCTCTCATCTTGGTCTTCTAAATGCGTACCATTCCTAATGTCTTATTAATTATTATACTCTCTTTAAAATAAATTAAAACAAAAAAGAGACAAGGGAAAAAATTAAGATTTCCTGCAAACAAATGCCAATATTCAATTATTTCCCCAATCTTGTATAACTGTATCTTTTAATCTAAGCAACAGATTTTATAGCAACCATTGTTAGTTAGCTATTCCTGTTTTGAAAATACATAACATATGCATTGTTGGATGCTACCCTGTTACTTTTTTCCTATTTGTTTGCACTCTTCAAAATAAAATAAAGTAAAATTAATTGTAAAATAATAAAATCTAGTAACCATAATCTGTTAATACTTTGCAACAATTCATGTTCTGAGACAACCATGATTGATAAGAAGTAATAGTTCCCTGGACATACTATTTGTTTCAAGGTGCTTGATAGGAGCTGGGGAAATGGCTCAGTATAATAAGTGCTTCCCTGGCAAGCACAAGAGTCTGATTTCAATCCCTAGTTCTGCCAAAAAAAGGAAAGAAAAATCAAGGTGCTTGATATCTAGATACGATCATATGATTAAGCTTACTAATGTCACTGCAATACTGTTTTAACTGATCTCCAGGGTACTCAACAACTAAGGTTTAGGGATCAAAGCTAAAAAATTAATGGGCTGGGAGGAGAACCAATATTTTGGCTGTGGTCCACCAAGATCAACAAGATCTGGGATAGGAAGGGACCTACCCTACAAGATCCTACAATTTTCATAAGTCAATCAATCTCCTGAGCAGACTGTTAGATCACCAATGAATAGGAGTCAACTGAGGTCCATGTTTACCTCAGTTACTAACGGTTACTAAAGGAGGGTTACTAAAGAGGGAAATGTCTTCTATGCTTTCACAGAAATCTACAAGGTGAAGAAAGACCATGACCCTTCCTGGTAGCAAACACTGACAGAGAGCTTAGAGGCTCTACGCATGGTTCCATAAACATCCCCTGTGAGTCTTAACTGACCTTGACATTTAGCAAAAATGGCTACTTTTGATTAATACTTGTCTCACTTTAAGGTGGTCTTAAACACCTGGCAGAAAGTATAACCAATGTAAACCAATAGTATAACCAAATTAAAAAGTTCTATAGTATCATTTTTTAAAAGTGGAGTGCCTCTATTTTAAACTTTATTTCATCCTTGTTTGGCCTCCTTTGCCCACCTATCAGAGCTGCAGGGGTGACAATTACAGAGTATCCGCACTTTGGAATCTGGGAATACCTCCTTCTAAGGACATTCAGGTTCCTGTGCCACCAACCCCTAGCACCAAACTTTCAGGCTTTCCCCTTTTGAAATGTTCTATGAACAGCAGCCACCTCTTATTAAGGGAATCAGCATATTTAAAGGAACTTGGGAACCTCATTATGCCACAAAAGACACAGGCACTAGGCTCTGCTTTAGCCACTGTACACTAATGGCTTAAGGAATGATTGACCATGACTTTTATGACAGACCCTCACTCTTTCAAGCCATAGTATGCTGCATGAGTAAAAGAACAGAATGTGCAGACCACAAAACGCCTCCACAGGGGCCCATTCCTAATTGTCCTCTTCATCCCCACTGCAATGAAGGTAGATGAGGAAGTCCGCTGGATTCACAACAGCAAAGTAAAGCCAGCACCTGGAGACTGGCAGTGTGTCTCCAACTCATCCATGCTTTGTCAGCTGATGGTCTGGATGAAGCAGACAGACCTCCAGAATGCCACTGATGGGTGACAGCCCTGTGCTAGTCACTCCAGAGACTGACTAGTCGCTGCATGGCAGAAGCCTCAGGACTGTATTTTTTTGTGGCTATCTGTACTGTACTGCCACCACTTTCTTCTAACTTATTTGGGTTTCTGCTATAGCCTAGCAGGGACTGCAGAAATGTAGCTAGACACTGAATGTCTCTTCTTGCTGTGCATGTGGAGAAACTAGCATGGGGAAATGTTATGGTTTGTGTCATTGTCCTCGTAAAGCCTCATGCAGTTATGGGGAGGACTTCTGGCATTTGTAATTAATTCAAGATCTAGTGCTGGGGTTGTGGGTGTGACTGCTGCTGGGATTGTGGGTGTGAGTGCTACTCGCAGCCTGGGGCAGAGAGCCTGAGTGCAATGTAAGGGAGACAGACTTGCTCTCTGCCTGGTGGTCTTGATATTCCTGTCTTTTGCTCTTTCTGTTTTGCTGGTTTTAGTTACTGTGAACTGCTGCCCTCTACCATGTGCCAGTCTGCCTTCGAGGCCAGCTGAGTATGGATTGAAACTTCCACAAACTTTGTGCTAAATAAACCTTTCCTTCCTTAATTCTGGGTGATGGGCAATTTTTCCCAGAAACAAGAGAAAAGTAACAGAGAAGCAATCAGAGGCCATGGGAATCAAGAGAGTTGAATCCCCATGAACCTTATACGCCATTTCCACCTGAGAGGTTTGGCTTCTCAAGAGCACAAGCATTTCAAGAAGCTGTCTTACAAAGTGGGAAAAAGGGTTCAGTGTCTCTGTTGGGAGAATAAATGTGTCTGGGTGAAATATTCTTCAGCTCAGATTCCCAGAAGGCCCAAAGGTGGGTGTTCCCTGACTGCTCTGAATGAAACCCCCATCCCTTGTCCAACTTTTCTCATCTAAGGGGAGCCTGAAATGATGTTGACAGAGACACTAAATGGCATCCATGGGATGGACTGCACTTGATATATAGAGGAACTGCATATGGTGAGCTATGTTCATCTTTCTGATCTGCCCATCTTTCTTTCTACTCCTACTTGCCAGTGGAGAACATCTGGGAGTCCACATGTATGGGGACAGAAGAACCCAGGGAGAATGACATGCTCTGCAATTTGGCAAATGGAAAGATGATGAATGGACACCTGAATGCATAATTCAGTACTACAGTCCTGCCATCTGGGCAACAGATGAGTCCTGGGGCTACTGTACCTCTATTTATATGCTAAGCCACATAATTAGACTGTGAGCAGTCATTGGAATTATAACTAATGAAACTACCAAATTTCTTTACCTGCTGCCCAACAGACAAAAATATACCTTGCTATCTACCAAAATCACTTGGACTTAGATGATCTGAGGGAAGGGTTTGTGGAAAATCCAACCTAAGCAACTGCTACCTAGGAACTAATGATGAGGGAAAGGTCATCTAAGAGGTGACAGATCGAAAGAAGAAAATTGCTCATGACCCAGTGCAGACCTGGAAAGGCTATAGCCCCAGGGAACTGAATGGGGGATTGTTTCCAACTCTGAGGAAATTAAAAACCTCATAGATATCACATATCCAAATCCACTTCTGATTTGGAGAACTGTTTCATCCTGCCTTACAGGGCTCCCTTGGTTGGATGTTCTGTCTCAGCCTCATAGTAGTTAGAAAAAGGAAATATAACCTCTGAAAGAAGATGATGCTCTTCGTCCCAAAAGAAGATGGGGTCCAAGGATCAAAGGGGGAAGTGTGGGCCCTCCGAATGTGTTGGGATGGGAACTTTTTGCAATATGATCATATCAGCCTCTGCACACCCATGCAAAAGCTGATGTAACAAACATCATAGCAAACCAGGCTGTAGAACAGTAAGCCCTACACAGCTGGACTGTAAAATATTAGTGCATGTCATATAAGGCAGACAAGACACAAAAATTGTATAAAACAGTTCAACTGTGCTATGTTCAGCCTTCAGCCTTTGGATGCAAATCTACTGAGTCCATTTCTGCATAAAAAGAGCTGCTTCTTTGGGAAAAGGCCTCTGTGGCCTGCCTCCACCTGAAAATCCTGCGGCTGAAACTCATGAAGAAAGATTATGCTGAGACTTTTAGCTTTCTAATCTTTACATTGTTAATAGCAACTACTTCATAGATGTCTTCTAAAGATCATAAGCATTTGAAATGAAATAAAAATCCATAGTCTCTTCAAAAGTTAACAGTAAAGTATGAGTTAGAA
>NW_004524691.1:9271514-9272432 GCF_000260255.1 Octodon degus | reverse complement strand
CTTCTGGGTGTTTCTTATTGTTTGGTCATGTCATTAAATAACTCAGAGCTCTTCTTCTGCCTCCAAGACATTAAAATTAACAGTGAACATAGATTGTTCATCATCTGTACATCAGTCATTACTTAAACTATAACTGCCAGAGTGACCTCTGGGGACTGACTGCTGTATCTTTGTATCCAATCTGAAGGTGAGCTACTGTGATCTCTTTCTTAGATCTCCTGTGTTAGTCAAGTTTTTGTCAGTTTTCAGTGGAAAATAGAAACACCAAAAGGACACCTAGGATTTGGAGGCAAAATTGTTCACATTGAGAGCACAGATTAGGATCATTCCTAGAATATCAGGCCCTGATCTCTGGTGGTCTAAGGCTTCATTGGATAAGCAAGCAGGAAGTACAGAGGCAGAAGGGCTTGTCAATTGGGGATTGGTTTACACAATGTGCATCATAGTGACCAGCTATGCATCACAGGGGCCAGCTGCTTGTAAAATAGGAGCATTTGGATCTGGAACAGCAACTGTTACCAGGGCAACTAACAAACTGAAGGGTACTGCTTAGAGGAGGACATTTTATTCTATAAGTTCAGTAGAAGGATATAGAATAGGTAACTATAAACAAAGCAGCTGGAAAAAGAAGGAACACAAGTTGTCTGTCAAGAGATAGAAGCAATGAATAAATGTAGCCAATCAAGAATCCTCAGGGAAGTGTATCCTGGATTTCACGTTTTCCCCTATTCTGATGCACTCCCCTCTTATATTTTTACAACCTATTCATAATGTCATCAAATATGATCCCAACAGTGGGTTAATCCATTTGGTGAATCCTCAGGATCTTATCACTTCCCAAAAGAGCCCATGAGTTAACAACTAAATGTTTTACACATGAGTTTTTGGATGACATTCCAAATCCAAATTGCAACAAGG
>NW_004524691.1:9259437-9262460 GCF_000260255.1 Octodon degus | reverse complement strand
AAAGGTAAACTGCAGGACTAGTAAACTTTTGCTTCAATATACTTCTCTCCTGGAAACCAGAAAAATCAAAATAAATTTCTCTTCTCTTACTAAACTTTGAATTGTTAGTTTCCAAGGTTTTTCTTTGGTTTCTACAATAAGACTTCTTTAACTAGAACAAATCTCCTGTTTTGGAATTAATATGGAGATCCAGAAGGGATACCCATTGCAGTACCAAATTGTACTCCAAAAGACTGATTTAGAAGACCTATTTCCATTCACCGCACAATCCTATAATGAAGTATACATATGCATCAAAAGCGATGTGACTGTATAGCCTATAGACCTGGAAAAGTGACAGGATGAAAAGATATATAAGGCTCCCATACAAATCTTAATTTTTCACAGACTTCATATATTCTCTTCCACTGGTTAGTTACTCTAGGAAATGACTAAGGCAAATGTATGACAACCATCAATTCCAAACTGCTGTGCTAAACTTACTGTATAAGTCCATTGATGCACCTGTGTATATACATAAATATGTATATATGTACATCTGCATTTCTGTAACTTTTTAATATCATTGCACATCTCCAAGTGAAAAATATTTTATGTAGTATCATTTTAAAAATCAGTCTTCCAAGGGGAAAGTAAATTCATGAGTTATGAAAAGGAAGGCACTACTACCATGAATTTTTAACACTAATTTTCATCTACCAGTAAATAATAAATATCAAAACTTAACAAATTATCATTTTAAATTCTATTGGGGAATTCCAGTGGCAACAATTTAAATTGCACCAATTTTACACTTATCTGTATAATTTTACTGTAACATATGAAGAAAACAATTCATTTTATGCAATTGATAACAAATTCAGTCAGCTAGAAAGTATAAAAGCTACAAGAGAAGTAGTTTGGCTATGATGGTAAAATCCACCTAGAGTAGAATCAGAGAGCCTGAAGAAGAGATTCTGGATCAGCAGACCTTTAGAGATATTAGCAACACAATTCTATAAAATTACAGTTGGTTCTACATTTGCTTAAGCTGTTGGGTCAGTGGATGCAGTGGCCTACAGACCTGGGAAAATAACAGGATTTATTTTATTTTATTTACTGATTCACTTAGTATTTTCTGTATTGAGCTGTGAAAGAAAATTATAAGCAAATCCTCAATTAGAACTACATTTTAAATATTAATGTCGGGCTGGCCAGATAGCTCAGCAGACTAAAGCAGCTCCTTAGGCAAGTGCAGGGACCAGGGTTCAATCCCTGGTACCACATTCTGTGCCAGCCCTGCCCCCGGGGAATCCCAGTGCTTGGGAGGCTGAAAACAGGAGGATCACTATGAATCTGATCTGTTCAGTGAGACCCTGTACTAAATACATAACATAAATAAGTAAATATCAATGTCACATTGATGAGTCATTTATTTTTAGTGTATATTGTTATAAAGCATTATTATCTACATACTGCAGCTATTTATGCTGGCATCTATACAAAGCAAACCTGTATTCTAAAGAGTACTCATATATTACGCACATTGTATCGGGCTAATTTCAAATAACATTTTCTTAGCAAAACAAAAATCCCATTAAATGTATTTGCACATATATGATATACAGCATAGAAAAAGGAATGTTAGTAAAATAACAATTGTAATTAAGAATAGCCAAAATTACTTGAAAAAGCTAGTTTCCTTAAAAGATTTTTTTCCATGTTGATTATAAAACAAGAAGGACTGCACTTTCTTGAAGTGTAGTTATTATGAGTGATATAGTTAAAGAGAAATGTTTTATTGGCCAGGCCAAAGTGAAGAAACTACAGCTCATGCCCTGTTTTCATATAGCTCTTGAGTTAAAAATGTCCTTGAAATTTTAAATAGATAAAACAATGAAAAGAAGAAAATATTTTGTATCGTATGAGAATTTCATGAAACTTAAACTGTAGTGCCCATTGCAAACCAGTGTTGTCTTGAGTACAGCCATGCCCACTGGTTGTGCATTTCTGATGACTGTTCACATTGCAATGGCAAGGAGTTGTCAGTGTGACGGAGTGATATAGTGCTCGAGACCCAGTGCTACACAGCATAAAGAAGTTATTACCTGGCCCTTCTACATAGGAAGCCTGCAACTCATAGAATAGAGATCAAGCCAAATAAATAATAACCCCTAAGACCATCAACAGAGAGATAATAGAACTAAATAAATAATATTTCCAAAGAAATATACATGCTTATAACTTTATATATTTCTTTTTATCCCTCAACCCCTCATCCCCGTTACTCTGTTTCAGTTTCCACTGTGCCTTCCATGACTCACTAATGACTTCAGATGAAAGTGTAAATTCACAACACAGATTTCACAGCTCTGAAATCTAGCATTAACTGAACTCTAGTAGTGGATTTTTAGTATTAACTACCAGCTACTCAGAAATGGCTCTGGTACTCATTAGCCTCACATGTCTGGTGACTTTAACCATTCTATTTGAACTCCTAAATAGCCTATCCTCTGTTCATTTCATTGAGATCACTGTATTTCACTCAGGGCTAAAGTGATAATTCCCATCTCCTTTTATTTTAAATCCCACTCTGTTTTCATACTTTTTCTCTCTCCCTTTCTCTGACATAGCTACAGTTTTTCCAGTGTAACTCAGATGTGATGCTGCATGCCTATAATCCCAGTTACTAAGAAGGCTGAGATTAGAGGATTGCATGTGTGTTAGAAACCAGACAGGATAATTTATTGATACCCTATCAGAAAATAAAAAGTTAAAAAAATCAATAAATAAAATGTATAGGGATGTAACTCAACACTTACTGGGTTCAATTCACAGTATCATCCTCAAACACTAAATACTTTCATAGAATATTTCAGTAATTTCTCAGATACACCTATTATTTATAAAGGACCTTATGTTCTTCCTATAATGAGCATCATGCCTTAACTTCCTCTCACAGCATGTCCAACCTGTAGATGCTTGATTTATTTTTTTTATTTTTTATTTGCGTGTGTGTGTGTGTGTGTGTGTGTGTGTGTGTG
>NW_004524691.1:9208223-9259097 GCF_000260255.1 Octodon degus | reverse complement strand
ATTCTGGGATTTGAAAGCAATACCAGCAAATGCCAATGACAGAGATCCTGATCTGACATCTGTGTTGCAGCCCCAGTCTCCAGCTCTCTGCTGAATGAAATGGTAGAATGCGTGCTGTGGCCATCTGTACCAATTAGCTGAACACTAATGTTCATGCTGCAGCTGATGGTTGAGATCTCTGCAGCACAATAAAGTGTTTGGAAATTCTATTTGCCATTTTTCAGAAATGGGTAGGAAATATTGATCAAGGCTATAACATAAGAACTCATTCATTTCAAAGCAATAGAGAGAAATTAAGATAGAAAATATCCTCAACTAAAGAATAAAGGGGTTGGTGGAGCATCAGATGTACATAATTATGAACAGTTGTCACCTTCTCCATTGAACAAGTGGGAAAATCTCTTTATCGGCAGGCATCCGACTGGCAGAGTCAAAAATATTCATTATATAAACTGATGTCTAATGAACAGTGTTCATATCCATAGTTTCATCCAATGTCTAAAGTGCTCACCTTTAGCTGTAGTCATAAAAGCAAACCCATTTAATTTGCATTATGAGAACTGAATAAAGAACATGTTTGCAGTAAATGAGGTAGATAACTTTTTTCCCTTTACAACATTACAAATGCATATTAGATAATTAAGACAGAAATAAAGTTCATCTTATGCTGTTTCTTGGACCATAAGTTTCTCAATTTATATCTAGTAATGTAGTCACAGAAGCACACTGACTTTAACTTTTGTTCCAATAGATTTGGAGTAAGATATATTTGTGCCAAGAATATTTTACTTACACTCAGTATGCAGTGCTCCCAGAATGTTATGTAAGTTGATAAAAATAAACTTTGGCATCATTGAACAGCCAATGGAACTACTGCCTTTGGAACCTGGGCTAACTAGTGATCCAGGGAGAGTGCTGGTATTTTCATGGTCCTAGAAATGGTCTTCAATTCCTCTAAAATTGCCTAGGTGGCTCCTGGTCAATTTAACACAGTCCACTGGGTAGCATTTAGTTGCTTGTCCACCATACCATAGTGGTTATTCTTTAATATGAAATTTCAGCAATAGATGAAGTAGACATTGCCCATCAAAAATACAGCAGGGCATATGCAACTTTGAGAACAGGATGGAAAAGCAATTCTTTCCTATGTACTCTTACATTGAGGGGAAAAAGAAAAGCCTAGGTTAACATTTAGCTAGCTTCTCAGGTATTACACAGTAGCACAATCTGTGGGGAATTTATGTCTACCAGAATGTAGTTCAAGTGACAGACATAGACACTGCAATTTGATTTCTTCCTAATTGCTCCGTCATTTAAAACATTTGTGTGAAAATAGGAAAGAAAAAAAAAAAAGATGATAGGTATTGGTAAAGCCGAAATATAAAGTAAAGAGCAATCCAATTCCCTTGTTGACTACTTCCTGCATTCTTGTCTTTGTGTCTATGAATTTCAATATTGTGTTAAGTATAATGACATTGTACTATAATAATATAGGCTCCAAAAATATCAAGGACTAGAACCCGAGTTGGAATTCCATGTTTTATGAGGCTATTTCCTGAGGCAGCCCAGATTCTTGTGGCTCATCTCATTCAGCTTCAGCAATAGAAGGAAATATTAAGAGCTCCATCACTGCCTGAGGGGTGAAACACATCTCTGAAGGCTCCATAAAGGCAGAAATGGAAATATGATAAGGATTTCACTTGGGAATTAAAAATACATTCCATATTTGTTTTTCAAGTTTAGAAGTGAATGTCTTGAGATTCTCTTCAGAGAATCAGTTTCAACTATGTATTATCATTCAATGACTTCAAACAACATCTAGAAAATGATATTATTCCCAATTTTAGTTTTTAAAGCAAAAACCACACGATACTCAAATATTAAAGTAGAAGGCAATCAACAAAGCACAAAACTAAATTATGTGAGTAAATATTGTGTTATTTGATAACTGAAAATAGTGTCCCTTTAAAGCATGTGCTTTAAAGTCTTTTGTGATACTCATAAGCAGTAATGGTAATTGATATGCATTCATATCTTAAAACCATTAAAATCAGGTAACATTTTTTAATTTCAGGCAAAACCTCAAAGTGTCAAAATTAGAGTAAATTTTCTGCCATGCTTTTAGTTTCATGAGGATAAGACATTGTTGTCTTTTCCACTGAAAAACATGAATATCTGTAATAGTCCATAAGATGAAACAAAAGCTCAGAAATTTATTTAAATATATGAAAGATAAATCATCAACAAAAAATAATCTTTTATAATTTCTGTGTTCATTAATACATCTTTTTCTCCCGCTTCATACCATAAATTCAGGCAAATTCTTTTAAAGATTTTCATTGTTGAGTATATTTTATAGCATCATAATTTTCCTTACATTGGCTGTCTACTGTTACAAGCTGAATTGTACCCTTCGAGAAGTTCATAAGCTGAAGTCCTAAACCCTAGTATCTCAGAATGTGATCTTTTTTGGAGACAGGGTCTTCAGATAGATAATTAAGCCCAAATGAATTTAAAAGTAAATTCTACATTGACTGGTGTCCTTAAAACATGGAAGGCTTTGGGAACAGACATTCACAGAAATAGAGCCATGTAAAGCAGAATAAGAGATCTGGGTGACATTTCTGTGAAGACTGCCAGTGTGCAGCGCCAGCGACTCTCCAGAAGTTCAGTGGGAGACAAGAAACAGATCTTCTCTCTTTCTTGTATGGCCCTCAGAAGGAATATACCTTGCAAACAGCTTCAAGCTTCAGGAAATGTGAGCAATTGTTATTATTTCTTTTTATATAGATGACCATTTATGGTATTTTCTTTCAGAAGGCCTAGAAAATACATATATTTACATAATATTTATTATTTCTTAGACTGTACAATTACTATCCTGTAATGAATATTACATCATTTTATTTAATGAGAATAATATTTACCTTAGAATTTCATTATTCTTATTAAAATAAAGGTTGTCAGCCAATATTTTCAATGGTAGAAGTTTTTGTAGTTAATTATGGAGATCTTAGGCTTATAACAATAATGTTTGGGAGTTTTTAACACATAATTTTAAACATCAAGCTTATATCTTTATAGAAGATGCATTTCAGCGTTACTTTCAAATCTCTAGTTAACTTTGAAGGTCTGATTGTCAGATGAAAAGTCAATCCATGACATCATTGTTTTTCACTCCCAAATATACAATAAAATGTTTGCAAACTGAAAAAGTAAAAATAATATTAAATAAATATAAAATAGCTACATCTTACACTTATAAAGCACATTGCAATTTTAAAATTGACTTTCGACAATTACCACATGTCTATGGGGCAGCATCTTAGGTGATTTTTTAACGATTTGAAACAGACCAAGGTCTGGCGGAGTAAACATTCAATCGCTGTATATGACAGAGCTTTGAAAGAAATAATGTAAAACAAAAGACAACAGCTTTTTGAAAAATAATTATATATCATATACTGTTATTATATATGTTTGTTAAATAAGAGTCACGCTAATACTTTAAATCAAATCTACCTAAAGTCTTTTAGGGAACATATCAGAGTTATGTGTCTCCAACTCTAGCTTTGTTTAAATTTCAGTCTTTAAATGAATTACTTCTGGCAAATGTTTGCCTACTTTGCTCCAAGATCTTGCAAACTCAGCACAATCTTCTTACAACATAAACTTAATTTTCTACCTTCAGCTTTGTTTCTGCTGTGCAATGGTTTAATAATGCTAGTTAACCTTTTAAAATATCCCTTTAACCACTAACTATTATTGTGTGCATATGTTCTCAAACTTATCCAGGATCAGGAAAATTGACTACAAATCCGTAGGTATGGTTACTGTGACTTAAATATCAAACCTTGAATATGTAACTTAACTTCCAATTTAAATATGCTAAAAATGAACTATTGTCCATTTATAAATTTGAAGTACATCATTAAATTACATGCTTTATATCTAAATATATCTTAATGCCTTTGAAATTACTACTCTGTTGTCAATAACTTTGGAAAACATGAGAATCCAGTTCAGATGATCTTTCACAGTTAAAAGTAAGTATATATTACTAAGCACATATTTCTAAATACTCCACATTCATTTGTTATTCAAAAAGACTTGAAACCTTTGCTCAGATACTTGGGAATTTTAAAAGCGTTGTTTAATAATTTACTGCAAGGTAGATTGTAAACCATGAGAATAATATTCATGTTGATATAACAAACTGTCTTGTGTAATGAAACTTTCTATTTTCTTTCATCTCAGCTATGATGAACATTTAACTCTCTTAAGAAGTTCAGAAGCAGAATATGATTTTTGACCAGTTCCTAAAATAAATGAATGTAGGAGTGAAAATGGAAAATTATACTTCTCACATATATAGTCTTTTATGTTCAGAAAAAGTAATTCTGAGTGTAAAAACTCATCAGTAATATGTTGTGCCGCAGTTCAGGCTTAGCTGATGGTGGTGAATTAGGTAGACACATAGATATAACTCTTTCAGTTATAAACCAAATTTTGTGAGCAATCTTGTAACAATACAATTACTGAAAACACTGCAGAACACCCAAATTTGTTGTGTGGTGATGACCAATAGGAAACAGTGAATTTGAAGCTCAGAGCTTTCTTTGATTCTACCCTCACTGGGATGAAAGCCTTATTACTGGGAAATGCAAACCTATTAGAATATTAGAATGTTATTGTGCATTTTTAGTTTTATATGATATCATATAATTGAATAAAAAGGGAAAAGGAAATAGAAATAATTTAGGATGTCTTTTATCTTTCTTTTGTGCCTTCCTTTTCCTTTGTTCTTGACATTATTGTTATGTACAAAGAACTTTTTAGTATAATATTGGTGAATATATGAATAAGCATATTAGTGATAAATAGATAATAGAATCTGAAATGTAATCAGAATGGCATAGCTTAAGTGGAAAAATAACCTGACTTTTCTGTCATAAGATATAGCTGTTCTGTTCAGCACTGAAAGACACATCATGATTCAAAACTTTATTGTGAACTCTTAGCACTGCCCTGACTAGATAATTTCTTGCCCCTACTGATTACCATAAACATGTCGAAGAAAATGATGTAGTATTCTATGCTAAACAATGATGTTTAATTAGGAGTCCTTTACTCTGAGAATATACTCAATTCCATATGAAAATAATTTCCTGAATTCAAAAGTACCACTGCTTTGGTTTTTCAGCAAGTCATTTTTCTCTCAAATTGATTTTAATGAATTTGAGATCAGTTTTGCACCTGGAAAATGATTAAAAATCACACATACTTTTCATTAAGAAGCTGACAGGAACACTCAGTCTATGGCATCTAAACATCTATCTAACACTACTAAAAATTAAAATATCAACTGATAAGTTTTGTACTGAATAAATGAAGCATTCATACTCTTTGGTGCTCTTGTTAATAATGTTGCTAATTACAATATTATGCTTTTTAATTTGAACGCTGTACAAACTTTATACAAAATATATGGAGGCTGCAAATTATGTGGCCTTTCAAAGATCAGATCAACACCAACTTATTCAGAAGAAAAGTAACGATCATTACATTGATCTAAAATTCAAGGATTAAAATTGCTTGTTCTGATTATTTTCTTATATTGCTGTCTTAGCAGGAGTAGTAGAATCATTAGATCTACTTGCTGACCTCTGTGACTATAATTTAATAATAGATTAAATTGCAGTCTGCACAAGTAAAGCTTTTTCAATTAAGTTTTATGAAATTGGATAGAATATAATAACAAAGGTTTGAATGAATAAATAAATTTTATCAAGTAGTAAGTGTCCAAAATTGGTAAGTTTCGCCTTCACTTAGCATGCCTAATGTCATTTCTTTTACTTAAAAAATAGATTATAATTTAATTAAGTAACTAGAAACCAATCTGAATAAAAACATTTATTTTAAAATTAATCACATTATATTTATAGTGCCTTAAATCTTCCACTAAAAATGTTGCACAGTTTTATTTGGCAGAAATTAAATTTAATGTGAATGATGAATTTTCATTATTTTCCAATTCACATTTTCTTTTTTTTTCTTCAAAATTATATTGAGAAACAAATAGCAATGAGACAGTTTCAAGCCAAAATGGTAAGACACTTTCAATAATTAATACATTGCATACATTCTTCCTAGTGGTTAATTGCTACACAAGATGTGGACATGATATCCTATTTACAAACAGTATTAGAACAAATCCCTCTATTCATTAAGACAATGTAACAATATATCTATCCTAACCATTTAGAATACACAGATACAAAATGGACATTCATCTGTATCCCATTTTTTTGTTTAGTTCCATTATTTGAATATTATAGGTGTGTTAACTCAGCAAAATATTCTAAAAGAGTCCAATAGTCCATAATAGTATTTGGCCTTCTGCTTTACTGTTAATGTCAGAAATTGTTGACCTGAGTCCCCTACAGCTCAACATAACACCATGGCTTTGCTTCTTATATTTCATTTTTATATTTTTCTGCTGGATGATTAAGACAAAGGTAAAGCAAGACATATGCAACAAGAGTTGTAGCTTTTGGGTCTGCTAAGGTCAGTCAAATCCCCTCAGGATTTATCCTGAGATCCTGTACCTCATATTGTAGATCCTTTGTCAGTGTCAGCCATGTGGATGAGTCATGGCCATTGTTTGGCCAATGTGCTCTCTATGAAAGCCTGAGAGAATGTTTTCTCTCCATGTGACTCTCCTTAGGTACACTCTACATCATTGATCACTTTCCTCTTTGGCCCCATAATCTCCTTGATCAGAAAATTTGGGACACTACTGAGTTACGTGATGTTACAGTACAAGTTCTCATATGTCCTGAGTCTTAATTGACTTTGGAAAGCTAGAGCCAAAATGTTGGCTTTCCTTGCATCCCTCCTTTTTCTCTAATTTTGGTTGCAAACTTAGGTTGTTAACCCTCCAGAAGACAAGCTTATTGTTATTACCATACAATGTAGGCTGTTAGGCTTAACCTCACTATATGTCTGAATATCAAACATCTTAGGCATAACATGGAACAGGTATTTTTCATCAAGTATTGATATGTTGAATTTTAAGTCCCTACAAAATATGATGAAAACGCATTTAAAAATTAGAATATATTTTAAAAATAGGCATAAAGAATTATATAATTCTTATGTTTACACATAAGTCCAAAAATCTAACCATATAGAACATTGAAGCAGGACAGTCCCACGATATTCCTTTTCCTGTCTCCTGCCTTCATTCACCAGCCCCTTTTTTTGAACAATCATCTACCCAAGAGACAGCACAGCAGCAACTGGCATGTCATGACAGGCAGCCCATATTCAGAAGACCAGAAAGACAGGCACTGCAAGTATGAACCTACTAATACAAATGGCATCTTCAGTGCAGTTGCTTAGTTCCCAGGTGGCAGTATATGTAGTTAGGGTGAGAATCTTTCCAATTAACTGTTAGATTCAAAAATCTTCTGTACATTCTCAGGATCATTGCCTTGCCCATCTTCTACATATAACTATATGGCTTGTCACTGTCATTTTTCCTACCTCTTCTTTTTCTCTCTTAATTATTTAGTCCTCGAGTTCTTGCTTTCATTTTACTTGTATTATACCTTTATATTTGTATTTCTTCTTTTGAGTTCTTATACTAGGGAAACTATATGATATTTACACACACATGTCTAGTTTATTTCACTTAAGAGTATGTGTTCAAGTGGCAAACACTTCAATATAAAGGCTTTGAGTTTAATCATTCTTTATAGCTGAGTAATATTGCATTGTATAAAAATACCACATCTTTTTCATTCTTTCCTCAGGTGATGAGCATCTTTGTTGTTTCCAAGATTTGGCTATCACAAATTGTGCTGCTATAAACATAGGTACATATATATCCCTATGATATGATATTTCCAGATCCTCTGAGAAAATTCCTAGTAGAGGAATAGCTGTCTAAATGGGATTTCCAGTCCAACTTTTATAAGGAGTCTCCACACTGATTTCTATAATGGTTGCACCAGTCTACATTCCCACCAGCAGTGGAGAAGGGTTCCTTTTTCCCCAGAGTCTCTCCAACATTTGTTATTGGTTGATTTCTTTATGATAGTCATTCTTTCTGGGGTGAGTTGATATCTCAATGTTGTTTTAATTTGCATTTCACAAATGGCTAGTGATGTGGAGCTTTTTTTCATATATTTATTCGCTTCTTTAATTTCATCCTCTGAGAAGTGTGTGTTCATCTTGGATGCCCATTTCTGGATTGGGTCTTTAAATTTTGGGGCTCTAGTGTTTCTTAGTTCCTTATAAATTCTAGAGAGCAGACCTCTGTCTGAGTACTTGTCATGATTTTTTTCCAAATTTGTGGGTTGCCTTTTCACTTTGTTGGTAATTTCTTTTGACGTGCAAAAACTTCTCAGTAAGAGCAGGTCCCAGTTTTTAATTCTTTCAAGTGTTTCCCATGCGATTTGATTTTTGCTCATGAACTCTTTGCCTACCCCTATGTCTTCAAGAGTTCCTCTTACTTTCTATTCCAGGAAATTTAGTATCTCTGTTTAATGTTTAGAGCTGTTCACATTTTCTCTCTTTTTTCTTTTTCTTTTTCTTTTTTTTTTTTTTTTTTTTTTTGGCTGAACCAGATTGAACTCAGGCCCTTGTGCTTGCCAGGGAAGCACTTATTCCACTGAGCCATCTCCCCTGCCCCCTGTTCACATTTTCTACAATTATTTTTGTGCAAATAAAGAAGACACAGACAACATTAGTTTAAATTGTCTTAAATTGACATTAATGTTAAAAATATATGTTATGATGAATTGTCAAATTGTTTTTTAAAAGTTCTGATCTTCTAAAATAGAAAACTTTCTTACAGCAAAGTAGAAAGGGCTCCTCCACCAGGCTGTGCTTAAAATATTCACAGATGATATGAATTAATTTCAGATTTATTCAGCTGGCAAGAAGACATTAGAATCAGATGTACAGATACCAGACTTTGTAGTCAGTAAAAGATGACCAATTGAAATTTACAATATTTAAAACTAGGTCTTGAAATATGATGTGTTCATTAGAATAATAAACAAAAATGTCCTATTCCACCATCGGTATTTCCACTGACAAGAACTACTTCTCATATAAAAAAAAAAAAAAAAAAAAGAAAAACCAGGCAATAAACTCCACAGCTGTGCTTTAATGTAGTCTGGGAAGGAAAGAAAGGATGAGATGACCCTTGTAGCTGCCTGCTAAACTAACATCAGCTCAACACTGAAATCAAAAAGTACATTTTACAGCTTGTACCTTGTTAGCTTAATTGAGTTTCTCCTTTATTCCAAATAAGCAACAGAACTCCTCTCTCTTTTTTCTATCAATGAGCTTCAGAACTTCCAAGTTCCCATTTTATTGCTTATTAAATGTTTGTCGAATGAGAAGCCTGCTCAGACTTGCTAATTGGTATGGCTTCCCATATCCTGTCAAATCGATTTAGCCAGAAACGTAGAAAAATACAGATCTGCTAATTAGTTGTGTAGGTCTGTTACAAGTGATTTCACAGTGCAAATGTGCACAGAAAACATCAAATCTACTCATGGTTTTCTTTTTCCTTTTTGCTTTTACTCTTTGTTTTGAAATTTATGCTTAATAAAACTTTGAACAAAGGTACAATACAGTAATTTCATGACGTTTTTCATATTAACAAATAAGATTAAATACACATAGGAAAATACTAAGAGTAATGATCTAGATCTAGATCATTTCCATGATCTAGAAGCGATAGTACTTTTAAATAGAATTATTTAGAGATAATGTAAATGTGTGTAATATAGCAGCCATGTAAAAAAAAAAATACTCGAGACCAGTTTATTATGTAAAAAGGAGCACACATACCTCCCAAAATCTCCACAATTAAAGTAAGTACAATAATAAAATGTGAATAGTACATCAAATTTCCATCTTTTTTTGTTCTGCAAAAACATGGTGAAATTGATGCTAATGCAGGTAAACATAGTGTGACCCAAACATTTGTTGATTTGATTCTTTGACAAATTTTCACAGTCTCTCTGGTGCATAAATTCCTTAAATTTTTGTCTTTGGCAGCTGCTAAAACTGTCACCATGAGCATCAATGTGTTCGAGAAATTAATTACTAATAAATAGTATCCCATTTACTGAAATAGGAGGATCTTTTTCATTTTTGTTTTCTCAGTTACAAAATGCAAACAATCTGCAGTGCTTTCTATGATTGGGGTGTAGGAAGAACTGAAATAAGAACAATTACCAGGCACTTACTATACACTGCATTGTTCCCTTAACCTTATTTCTAGTTACGGTAATTATATTTTAAAAACATGGCAGCTGAAACTCAGACAGGATAAGTAAATTGTTGCAAATCACACAAGCTATAAGTGATATTAGCACTGACACCTGCCTGTGGAGCAACTGGAGTTTACTATACGCTAGGTGATGGTCTAAATACTACATATATAAACACATCATGCTTATTTCATAAAATGAAAAAAATAAATAGATACCTTTCTCTTTCATATCAAGGTAAAATCCCCCAAATAATACCAACTTCTAGAATTAAAGGACAGGATGCCACCTTAAATGAGGTGGCATAATTATACATTATGCAAGATATGTTCTCTTTTTTAATCTGCATAGAATTAGATTAGCTTAAATGTTGTTTAAGTGTAATATCACCTTTATCTTTCATATCCTAGCTCATCTAAATTTCATAAAAGGCTTATGAAAAGTATAGAACTATATTATTCTAATTTTACAAATATGTAAGGGACATCTAGAAACTAGGAACTGAGTAGAGGATAATGTATATAGGTTAACATGAATTTGAGTCACATGCATTTATGTATCCACTAAAATTCAGTGATATAGATAAATTTTTATGTAGTTCATTATCTGTATATATTAACTTTGAAACAGTAGAAATTGCCTTTAAAAGTATTAAAGTATAGTTACTAATATACATATGGAATCATCTAAAGAAAGGTGTTTATTCCATCTACTTTAACATGTATAAAATATCAAGAGTTGATGAATATTGGGGCTGGGAAGATGGCTCAGTAGGATAAGCGCTTGACTGGCAAACGCAAGGATCTGAGTTCAATCCCCGGTTCCGCAAAAAATAAATAAAAAAGAGTTGATGATAACATATGGAAGTGTATTTAAGGACAGATGTATGATAAAGCAAAGATAGAAAAATGCTAATCGTAAAATCCAGATGATGGTTATGTGGATAATACAAATAAAATCCTTTAAATTTCTACATATTTGAATTATTCACAGCAAAATTTGGGGTTTTGCCATTCTTTAATATGGACAGATTAAGTAAGAGGATCTTCCACAACCAGACTATTATCAAATTTTGTTCTCAAATATTTGCAAGGTTTGTGATTTCTCACCCATGTTCTGGGTTCTTTCCTCATTTTATTCATACAACAAATATTGTTTATTCCTACAGTTTAAAGAATGTCATCGATGGAAAGGAAAATAGGGCAAGCATTCTCTCTCACACACTAAGAGACTTTAGATGCCCGTATCAGATACTGTGAGTGGTACGATGGAGTTGATGGTCTCCATCAGGAGATTGTGCCAGGTTGAGGCCTTTCAGAAAGCTGCCTGGTTCACAAACTTCAGTAGAGGTAAAAAACAATAACAACAAAAAAAACCCCACCAAGAATAGAAGTCTTGGCTTCCAGGGTTTGAGACATGACAAGGTTAGAGCGGCTGGAGCTTGCAGAGTAAATGCAACTGTCAGGGATGGCACTTAGGCAATGCATGCTGTGTAGATTATTTTCAGCCATATTTGACTCCAATAATCTGTCGGAATTGAAAATCCAGCAGGATATGTAGTGTTACAGAAAATGCACTTCAAATGAGTATAGATAGTCAACATCCAATCAAGCTCAATTTAATAATCAGTTACTTCTGAGCTAAACTACACTGGTGGTATAAAAGGTTTGATGTGGAGGCCCAAGAAGAAATTTTAAACCAAAAATATCCAAGGTTGTAAGAGATGATAAATATTTTTTTTTTTCTGTTTTCTCCCAGTGCTACGTGAAAAGGAGCCAAGGAGCCAGGAGATTTATCATTACAAAATTATATGAGGGAGGGAGGGAGGCAGAGAGAGCAAGAGAGAGAGAGAGAGAGAGAGAGAGAGACAGAGAGAGACAGAGAGAGACAGAGAGAGAGAGAGACAGAGAGAGACAGAGACAGAGACAGAGACAGAGACAGACAGAGAGACAGAGATGGAGAGACAGGGACAGAGAGACAGAAGAGTATTTTTATTTTTATTAAGGACATTTTTCAAATCCTAGCCGGAAAGAGATGTTTACAATGGACATCTAGTTCAAAATGTAGCCTCTCCTCTGAACAGACATCTTAGCAAACAGAAAGTAGTTTTTTGTTGCTGTTCTGTTTTGTGTTGTTTTTGGATGTAAAACTAGGTGCCACATTGTCCATAGGCACAGCCCAAGCCAGTATGAGAGCTTAGGGAATATAGTGAGCGTGGGAGTTTTATTTAGATTTTTTTCTTTCACAAAACTAATTATAAATTATAATCTTGACCCAAGTAGAAGAACAGCTAAATCCCTATGAGAATTCTTGTGGTGATCTAGCTGAGAGAAAGGACAAAGCTGAAAATGTCAGCAGATTATGCCTGAATTTTGAAAACTACAGGGGAAAAGCTTCTCTATTTGATGCTCTGACAGGGGAATGAGAATTTGCAAGTGTGTAGCAGCTGTCACAAGAAAGATGCTAATCCTACCTCAATTTGCAAGATCCTGCAGGCATAAATTATCTCAGCGGGAAATATCATCCCAAATGAGGAATTCCATGCTGCTGAAGAAGACAAGCAAAACCAATAGAATCTCTTGTACAATTTTTACAAACTGATTGATATTTGTCATAGCTTGTGTTATGGAATACAATACTGACACTGGTTGACACTACTAGAATCCTGTACGGCACGCATCTGTATTCCTCTCACTTCCCCTTCTCTCCTTCCTTTCCCCTCCTTATTGTTCCCTTGGCCCATGAACCTATTTGATCAGATCTGTTCTTTCTTTCCCTATTTTACCATTTTTGTTATACCCTGCCTCACCCAAGTGAGAGATATGGTATTATATCTAAGCCTGTGTGTTTATTTCACTTGGTATTATATTATCAAGTTGCCCACTTTTCACAAATACCTCAAATTTGCCATTCTTTCAAACAAAGTAGTATTCCACCTTACAGGGGTATGTTTTGTTCATCCAGGCATCCATTGGCAGGTTGCAGGCTGCTCCCAGGGTTGAGCTCTGGCAAACTGTGCTTCTGTAAGCATCGGTGTGTGAGTGTGCCTGCAGTGTGATGGCTTACACATCTGGGGGAAGAACCTAGTAGAGCACTAGCTTGGTTATGTGGAATTTCTAATTTCTACTCTATGGTGAATCTCCGTATTGATTTCGGCAATGACTGCACTAGTTTGCATTCCCACTAATAATGTTGGAGGGTTCCTTCTTCACCACAACCATGCCAGCATTTGTTATTGCTTGACTTCCTAAGGATTGTCATTCTTTCTGGCTTAAAATGGAATCTTAGTACTGTTTTAATTTGCATTTCTTGAATGACCAGAGGTGTTGCACATTAACCATTTGTACTTCTTTCACTGTGAATATTTTGTTCATTTATCCTATATTTTTATTAATATTAATTTAAGAGTATACAAAACAGTAACAAAAATTAGAAACCATATAAAACTTCATCAAACAGGATCCTTAACTTGGGGTAGTTTAATTTTTTTTCAGTTCTTTATATAGTCTAGGTACTATATAGAGTGGCTAGCAAAAGTTTTGCCTATTCTATAGGCTGTGTCTTTACTCTGACTGATTCTTTTGCCATACAAAAGCATTTTAGTCTGATATAATCCCATTTGTTTATTCTTGCTGATATTTTTGCACAATTGAGATCCTGTTTAGAAAATTCTTCCATGTATCTATTTCTTTGAGTGTTTTACCTATTTTACCTCCCAGAAAATTTAAAGTTTTATTTTGTTTTATACAATTTTTAGGGAAGGGTCTACAGGGTGTTCAGTGACTCACTACTAGATCAGACTCATAGTGATCCTCCTGTTTACAGCCTCCCAAGAGTTGGGATTACAGGCTTTCACCACCATGCCCAGTCTCAATTGCCATCTCAGTGTACCCCGGGGATGCAGTCCACATGGCAAGCCCTGGGATCGAACCCCTGGCTGGCCCCTGTGCCTGTTTTCAGGTGCTTTAATCTGCTGAGCTATTTGGCTTGCCCAAGTTTTTGGTTTAGTGTACAGATGACTGATACATTTTGATTTTTAATTTAGTACATGATTAAAGATAAAGGTCCATTGTCTTACTTCTACAAACAAGTAACCAGTTTTCCCAACACTGATTGTTGAACAGGCTATATTTCTTCCAACATATGTTTTGTACTCTTTGCTACAGATCAAATAGTTGCATATGTCTGGAAATGTTTCCATATCTTCTATTCTTTTCCAGTGATCTGCATGTCTGTTGTGCCAGTACTGTGCCATTTGTATTACTATAGCTTTAAGGTATAACTTAAAGTCTGGTATTGCTACGCCTTATACTCTGCTCTTATTGCCCAAAATTACTTTTGCTACCTGGGGTCTCTTCTAGTGTATTATGAATTTCAGGATCACTTTCCCCAGATTTGTAAAGTATGCTGTTGGTGTTTTGATTGGGACTGTATTGAATCTAAATAAAAGTTTTGAATCTTGGCCATTTTATCAATATAAACTCTGCCGACTCAGGAGTCAGGGACGTCTTTCCATTTTCTGATGTGCTTTTTCAACTCCTTCATAGTACTGTAGTTTCTTTGCAGTGATCTTTTACTTTCTTAGTTTTTTCCTAGACATTTCATTTTTCATGAAGCAATTGTGAACGGTAGTATTTTCAGAATTTCCTTCCTGTCCTGTTCATTATTGGTACACAGACATGCCAACGATTTCCATCATTGATCTTGTATCTTGCTACTTTGCTGAACTTGATTATTAATTCTAAGAATGTATTTGTGCATTTTTTGGTTTCTGTGTAAAATATCATATCATCTTCAGATAATGATAATTTTAGTTCTTTTTTTTTGTTTCACTTTTCTTTCTTTCTCATACCTATATACTCTGACTAGTGTTTTAAGTGCTGTGTTGAATAACAGAGGTGTTTTCAGACATCCTTATTTTGTTCCTAATTTTAGAGGGAATTCTTTTAGTTTTTCCCCATTTAGTATCATGGTGGCTATTGGTTTGTTATTAAAAGCCTTTATTATATTTAGATATGGTCCTTCTATGCCTGTTTTTATTTTCGAGATTTTATCATGAACAGATATTATTTTTTTTCTCTGAATGCCTTCAGGGCAGATTTGGCTGGCTTGAGTTGTGGGGACTGAACCACAGCAACCTGAGCCTGACTGCTTTGTTGAAGCAGCCACTTAAAGAACTGAGCTAAGTGGCAGGCCCCCGAGATATCAAATTTTGTCAAAAACATTTTTCTGTATCTATTGATATGACCATGTGGTTTTTCATCTACCTCAGTTTATGTGATGTATTACATGTACAGACTTGTAATGTAATACGATATAATATAATACAATACATAAAAAATCCTCATGTATCTGGGATTAAAACTACTTGATTATGATGTTTGGTTTTTTTAAAATCATTCATTTGTTTATTTATTTATTTATTTATTTGATACCAGGTCTCGCTACATAGCTTGGATGTATAGTGATCATCCTGTCTCAGCCTCCCCAGCCGTGAGATTACAAGTGTGCTCTACCATGCTCGGTTTTGTTTTTTGGTGGTTGGCAAGGCTTCCTAGACCTGTGTGGCATGTGATACCGGGGATCGAACCTGGGTCCTTACGCTTCCCAGTCAGGTGCTTAGACCACTGAGCTATCTCTCCAGCACTATATGGTCTTTTTGATAATATGTGCACTCCATTTGATAATATCTTGTTAAAGATTTTTTATTTTGTTTTGTGACAAGCTCAAACCACCCTAAGGGTGGGGCTAGCATAGCATGTGTGGGGCTAGCAGAGCATGTGGCGCTGGGGAGTGAATCTCAGTCTCTGAGCATTTGCCTAAGCTTGCCTAAGCAGGCACTTAAGACCACTGAGCTGTCTTAACAGTCCCTTATTGAAGAGTTTTGCATCTATGTTTATTAAAGAGATTGGCTCATAGTTCTCTTTTTAGTTGGGTCTTTATTTGGTTTGTGAATCAAGGTGAGAATGACTTATGTAAGAGAATTTGCCAGTATTACATATTTCTCAGTTTCTTTAAAGAACTTGAGTAATATTGGTGATATAATCCACTTAAAAATTTTGTACAATTCAGTAATGAATTTAACAGGTCCAGGAATATTTTTAGTTGATAGATTCTTTATTACTAAGTCAATTTCTTTCCTTATCATTTTGCTGTGAAGCATACTTAATTTTGGGGGGTAAAATTTGGTCATTTGTGTTTGTCTAGGAATCTGTTCATTTCTTCAAAATTTGCTAATTTGTTGGAATGCAATTTTCAAGGTAGTTACTATCTTCCAGATTTCTATAGTATCTGTTGTCATTTCACCTGCATCATTGCTATTTGCATTGGTGTGACTCTTCGCTCTCTCTTGATGAAGGTGGCTAAGAGCTTGTCTATGGTATTTGTTCTTTGAAGGAAACATTGATTTATTGATTTTTTTACAGTTTTTTTTGTCTCTAGTTCATTGTTTTTCCTCTCTCCTCTTTATAGTTTCCCTTCCTAATTTTGCTCTGTGGCTGGTTTGTTGTTATTTCTCAAGTATCTTAAGATTTTTCATAAGCAGCTTTATTTCAGCCTGCTCTGTTCTCCTAATATAAACATTGATTACAATGTATAGCTGCTTTCATGGGGTCCCAGAGATTTTGTGAGTTGCACCGTTATTCTTACTAACATCCAGAAATTTTAAAATCTTTTCTTTGATTTCTTTGTGATCCATTGCTTGTTTAGGAGAATGTTGTTAATTTTCCAGGAAGTTTTGCCTTTTCCAATTTTTTCAATGATTGATTTCTATTTCCATTGCATAGTGATTGAACAGTATGCACGGAGTGATTTTAATTCATTTATATTTACTGAAGCAGTCTTTATGGACTAGTATTGATCTATTTTGGAAAAAGTACCATGTGATGCTGTAAAGAATGTGTATTCTGTTGTATAAGGATGGGATATTCTATATATATCAATTAAGTCCATATGTTCAAAGGTGTGATTCAACTCTGGTATTTCTTTATTGGCATTTTATCTAACTGATTTGTCTTTTTGCAAAAGTGGGGTGCTAAAAATTTGCTATGATTGTGTAAGTGTTTATTAGGTCTTTTAGTTTTAGCAGCTTTTATTTTACAAAGACAGGTGCTACAGTATTCAGTGCATATATATTTATCAGTATATCTTCTTTTTGGCTTATTCCTTTCATGAGTGTGTATTGACCTTGTTTGTCTCTTAAAAATTCATTTCAACTTGAAGTTTATCATGTCTGACGTTAGAATTGATACCCTTATTTGTTTTCAGGATTGAGGTGCATTGCATTTTAATTTCCATCCTATAATTTTTAGTCTATGAATATATTTTGGATAAGAGTAGTTTCTTGAATGAAATAGATTGGTTTTTGATCTAGTGTGTCAGTCTTTGTTTTTTGATTGACGAGTTGAGGCCATTAACATTAAGAGATATTACTGAGGTTATACACTGAGTTGGTTATTTTCAATCATCACCTTCTTTATCTATTGGCAAATCATGTATTTTATTTTTCCTCACTTTTTTTTTTGGTGTGGCATTTGTCTATTGCCTTCACTATTTCTTGTGTGATTTTAGGAGTACCCAGTTCATTGTTTCTACTGAGAACAGTCTTGACTACTTTTCTAGAGTTGGTTTGCCACTCATTTATCTTTTGAGCTGGTCTTTTTCATGAAAATACTTCATTTTTCCACCTATTTTGAAGAATAACTTTAGGGTATTAATCTGAGTGGTAAGTTATCCATACTTAGGGATTGAAATCCTGCACGCCAGGATCTCCTGACCCCCAGGGACCATGCTGAGAACTCTGCTGTGACTCTGACTGGTGAACCTTTATATGGGATTTTTTGCCTTGCTCTGCTTGCCTTTATAATTCTGGGGGGGTATGTTTTGCTTTATTTTTTTTTTGCCCAATATCTTAAAATTTAATGACTATGTGCCTTTGTGAATGTCTCCTTTCATCATGATTGTTTGGAGTTTTGTTATCATTGTTTGTTTGTATTTTAAATTTTTTTCTTGTATTTGGGAAGTTGTCTTCCACACTTTCTGAGAGCACAATGGCAAATCCATCTGTGCTATCTTCTAGATGTTTCCCAGGTCAGATGAGCTTTCTATAGTTCTTCTTCTTGTTATCTAGTGGCACTGGATGATCTTTTCTTATTGTCTTATTTCCTTTTTGGCTTCTTTGAGCTCTTATAGTTCATTATGTTATATGCAATATCAGACATTGTCTTCATATTGGTCATCTCTGGGATGGATGTATGAATTCTATTCTGTTTTTTTTTTTTTTCAGGTATTTCTGTCTGACATCTTTTTGAGGAACCCATATCATTGTTGTATGTTGAATCCTTTTTTCCCCTGTATTTAGGACAGGGTCTGCAGGGTCTATAATGTCTTAGTACGTAGATCAGACTCGTAGTGATTCTTCTGTTCAGCTTCCCAAGTGCTGGGATTACAGGTGCGTGTCACCACACCCAGTCGTAATCGCCCTCAGTACACCCCAGGGGTGCGGCCAGCACAGCATACCAGGAATCAAACCCTGCCCACTGTGCTCTGCCTAAGCAGGTGCTTTAGTCCACTGAGCTATCAGGCCAGCCCTTCAATCCTTTCAATATCGGGCTGTTTTTGATAGCTCATTCTGTTTTTTACGTTTTTTCCAGAAATTCACCTTGGAAAAATTAAGTATGTTTGCTTTAAACTTTTGCCTCATTTCTTCTTTGAACTCAACTATTTTCTGCATGCCTTCCAAAAACTTATACATTTCTGCTACCTGGTATTGGTTTTCTCTCCCTTTGTAATCCCATAATCTGTCTGGCATCTGGGGGTGGTAGGAAATTTATTTCCATTTTTTCCCATTCTCCTATTAATACCTGTATTCATTTACTTATGTATCTATATATCTTTCTAAATTAGGGCTGGGGAGATAGCTCAGTAGAATAAGCATCTGCCTGGCAAGCACAAAGTCCTGAGTTCTATCCCTGGTATCACAAAACATAAATAAAAATAAATAAAAATCATAAGTGCCCCCTTTTTTTCTCCTCCCTTTCTGTGGAAGGTTACTACAAGTTGGGAACAGAGAAATTAGGAAAGAACGTGGTTATCTGGGGATATTTAGTAGGCTAAATTTAGTTGTCTCCCCACTGATAATTTTCATCATTGTGTTTTACAGTTCTGGTATTTATTCTTTCTGCTATTTACTTTAAGTGGTTTTTACTCTGTCCTCATGTTGTTCCACAAGAATTGTTTCAATTTCTAAGTCTCCACAGATTCACTTTTGCAACATGTATATATAAGAGTGCTTGGAGTTGCTTTTCACCCCTTTGTTTACTCTCTAGATGAGGGAAAAGACCTAGACAACAGAGCCAGTGAAAGCACAAATATACAAAAGTAACTGTCTAATATACACATTAAACTAAAAAAGAATATAATCCTGTGGCACTAAATAATTCAGGAAAAAAAACAAACTTAAACTAATAAGATGTCTGATGCAATACAGATGAGCTTTTCCACTGAGCTATTGTTTATGTGATTCCCAACTGGTTTCTTTGCCAGATAGTCTGAATATCCCTATCCCAATTACTCCCATAATCCTTCCACTGCAAGGCTTGTACTAACTCAGTCTCCTAACTTCTTTCTGCCAGTCTGAAGACAGTTTAGCAGAGTTTGATCTAGTCTGAGTTTTTCATTTACAATTCTCCCTGCCCCTCTCTGAGTACAGTGCTGCATTTGATAGATGTATTCGCTGGATTAAACTGTCCACTGAGTTAGGATTATTCCTCTGTAATCAATTCAACCACAGCAGTGCCAAATAACTCATTTCAGTGGTGTCTATCTGGGTTAATTGAGAATAACATATGACAAGTCCCTGTTTGGGGTCTCCTTTTAGCAATGATAACAGGGCAATAGTGTGACCCTCCAATCCTAGGTAACTAAGGATGAATCTTGTACCTGATCATGGGTCCTGGGTTCATGATTCCTAGTCCCTGCCTTTCAGTGAGGCTTACCCTAATCTTTCCTCTAGAAGCTTCAGTCCCAGGTGACTAGCATTCTGTTATCTACTCTGGAACCTTGACAATGTGAAGCCAATAGGGATTGCTCTGAGATTGAAGTTCAGACTCCAAGCTCCAAGCTCTTAACAGTGATGTTTTGGGGGCTGTGCCTACACTAATGACTATGTCCTGAGGTATTTGTAATACCCAGACCTACCACCTGCTACTAAGGGAATGTATCTCATGCCTCAGAGACTCAAGTTCTTCCATTGTCTCCAAATTCAGACTTCAGATACCTTTTCCTGGAGAAGCTGAGACGTTGGGACTCACCACTCCACAATCTTCCCCCTCTCTTCTGTGTTTCTTGTGTATGTCCTCTGAGTCATCTACATGACAGAGAAATGAAAAACAAAATATCAAGAAATTATAGAAAGGCTATCTAAAATTAATTAAATATAAAAATACAATAAACGTATTTTCAAAGCATCTAATTGGTTGTAATCTAATGCCCCTAATAAAATGGGTAAATAGCAAAACAAAAAAAATTGAAAGAGTTAAGTATGCAATACTAGAAATACAAAAAAGTCATGCAAAGAATATGCAGCACATTTAAAGAAGCTAGTATTACAAATTTCCTCAATAATAATTTGCCTGAGATTGGATGAATGTCTACAATATGCTAAACTTCCTCCACCAGTTTAAGTATAGGTAGCTGGTCTCAACAGATAACATTAACTCCATTTAGCATCCATAGGGTTAAGGAGCAACTATATGTTTTGGACTTTTAGGGATTTCCACAAAATTTTGCCAAACTTAGAAATCATTATAACTATCTAAAAATTGAGTAAATACATAAGGTCTTTCATTTCATTTGGAGAATAAGCACTTTATCTTCTAATACTGTGTGATGTGGCGAGTACCTGGCCTTTTAAAAAGTTGCTACTAATACTTTAATCTGTGGAAAATGTATGAATTTTTCAAAATGCTTTCAGAAATGTTATCCCATTTTATCTTGACAACAACCTGTGAGCTAGGCAGCAGCGCTGAAAATCGAATTCCTATTTTACGCAGAAGGAAATAGAGACCAGTTAGAAACATACGTCTGGGCATTTTGACCATATACCATGATTTACTTCATTTCTTTTTGTCCTTTGCATTAATCATTTTGAATAAGGGTTTCTGTTACCCTTGCTTCTAGTTGATATTCCTGTCACTTATTCCATAGCCAGCAGTTAGACATATAGATTTAACCACATATGTCTTATATATTTTATCTCTAAAAGAATGATTTTCAAGTACTTTTCAAATTTAAAATCATTTTAATAACAATGATAAATTTTGATTCTCATTCCAGGACTCACTCTGCCTCTGATCACTTCCTGTTTTTTCTTCTACACACTTGCTATGTACATTCCTTCATGAGACGTTTTAAAGTCAAACCTGTCACTCCCAACCTCATGCAAGGAAGGTCACAAAGTTTATAAATTTTTAAAACATGAACAGTGTCTGTGTTTGAAGAGAATATATATTTCTAGTATTCATCTGGTAAGAAATCTTGAGCTGGTTCAGATACCAACATGAAATAGCAGTGACTCCTTCTTCAAGCTGCAGTATCCCCATCTCTCATCCCTCACCCCGGCGTGGCCTGTGGATGGTGGTGCTGACCGGTGTCCTGGGGCTCCGAGGTGCCAGCAAATCATAGCCAACCAACAGTGTGCGTGGAATGAACAATGCTTTGAGAATATTTTAGCTAGACAATTCATGGGTGACAGGAAGAATCTTTTCATATGGAGCTCTCCCAGAGTAAGATTAACGCAATTATGCACGCACACTTATCATAGAGAAATAACTGGCTGGAATCGTAAACATAGAAATATGGAAAGATCCCTGAATAAACGCTTGGACAATGAAAAATATCAGTTAAATTTAGGAATTAAAATGATTCTAATTACATGGAGGAAAAGACATTTAGTGGAAAATGACCGCTACTAGTAAAAGCAAAAATCTCACTGTTCTAAAAAAACAAACAAACAAACAAACAAACAAAAACAAAACATGTCAGCAGGGCCCTGATAAAATTGGAGTTGTCTGTTATGAACATTACTTTGAAATCAATGAGTATGGTAGGCCAGGGGTATAAGACAGATAGGAAGGCTACTCACAAAGCCACTACAATAATGAAGCTAGGAGTTAATGAGGCCAGAATCCAGGGCAATCGCCAGACTGGAGAGACAAAGGTAAGTACGAGAAATAGGCCGCAGATGGACTCTGGTGATTTTGCAACTCCAGATAATTATAATCAAACTTCCTTGGATTGCAAAGGAGAGAAATTTTTCTTATTTAAACATCTTTCTGAGTTGTTTTTATTAGAAATCTATCAGTATTAGGGAACTTTCAAAGCTGTTATCTCTAGCTTCACAGTTCATGCTGTATCATGCCTTAATACTTGCAAGCACTTACCAAAATTGTATCCATTAATTCAATAAACATTTAATACATTTTATTAAGTGATGTGAATATTTCTAGGCTCTCAGGCCAAAGCAGCAGTAAACATAATAAATGCACATTTGTATTTTGGGGGGCATGCCATCTAGGGGAAAATACAGAGAAATCTTTTTTTTTTTTATGTATTCAGTACAGGGTCTATAGGGTTTCACTACACAGATCGGACTCTTAGTGATCCTTCTGTTTTCAGCCTCCCAAGCGCTAGGATTACAGGCATGCACCACCACGCCCAGCCTCAGTCACCCTTTCAGCCAGCCTCAGTCACCGTTTCAGCACTCCCCGGGGGCGGGGCTGGCATGGCACACTGGGGTCACACCCTGGCCCCTGTACTCTACCCAAGCAGGCATTTTAGTCCACTGACATATCTGGCTGGCCCTGAAATACAAATAATAAGTGCACAAAAACATTATATTCCAGTTGAAACAAAGAACTGTAAGATAATAAACCAGGGAGGAAGAGTAGTAAGGGATAGGATACAAGTGGTTGTAATTATATTTAAAGAAGGGTTCACTGAAAAATGAAATTTGAATATAAATTGCAGGGTGTGAGAAAATGAGCTGTGGTTGCAGGGTACAAGGAACTAAACACTGAGAACAGCTGTGTGAAGGTCCTGAAACAGAAACGGGGTGAACACATTCAAACCCATGCAAAGAGGATGATGCGGCTGAAAGAAACAAGAATGAACAAACATTAGTAGGTACTGCTTAAAGGTATTTTGAGTCCAAGCTGTTTAGGTCATTGAAATGTTACTTGGGTTCAACTGTTATTTTGGGTTCAGCTATTATTTTGTTGAAGGAGAGATGGCCTCATAGGTTTTAAGGGGATCAGCAGGATCAGACTTTCTCCTTGAAAGGGCAAGCCTACCCTGGGGATCTTTGCACTGCAAGGAGCTGTGAGCTGCAGCGGAAAGCTACAGGAAGGCTACAGGAATGACAAGGAAGTGCTGGGGACATGCGGGGCTGGACAAGACTGGTAGCAATGGAGAGGGGCGGAACCACATTCTGTGTAAATGCTGTGCCGGTATTGCGTAACAGCAACCAACAAAACACACCAAACCACAATCTCTGCTGCCATAGCTATTTGTGAAGAAACTTGGGATAGTTATGTGAAAATAAATATGAATATTTGAACCTTAGAGTGAATTTGAATGAAAAATAATTTCAAGTTAGACTCTTCTGGGTCCTGTCAATGGTCAACCCTGAAAATTTGTTGAGCTTCCTCCAAATATATAATTTACACTCCCTAAATTTTATGTGTTAGTATGACCACAGTAATCTTCAAATGTCTCCAGATATCATGTAACATTTATGTGCATATTCAAAAATTTCTGGCTATTTTACCCTTTAGACATACATATATCTTGTTCATTTTTCATATTTTGTAAAGATGCATTTAATTGAATTATGTAAAGAAAATCACAGGTTACCATACGTCTAAATGAAAAGTATTTTTTCTAAAGTGTTTTAAAATGCAAAAGCAACTTTTACATTGAGAGTGAAGTTTGTCAGTGCCAAGGTATGAACTTCGCATTGCCACTTATGGACTTTATGGGACTGGAAGCAAGCGTGCTTACAGAGACATCCTGCACTGCATCCCCTTAGAGTAGACCAGGACAAGCATGAGAAATATGAGTGGTCATAGAGGAGACTTTAAAAGTAATTATGACAGGCATGTGCAATGTGGACATATAAATACACCTGTCCCATCAGTGGAGCTGTGTTTTCAAAGGTGAGAGAACTACCTTCCCTTTTTTTTCTTGCTTCTTCTGCATGACCTCACATAAGGGCACAACCACACCAGTATGTAGAAGAGGGAAGTAATACACCACTTTTGTAGTGAAAAGTCCAAAAAAGGAAGATCATAAGAGCTACAAAATATTTGAGAAATTGAAGAAGGGACCTAAAAGCAAAACAGTGAAGTTACTTGCACACCTCCTGTGCTCCTGTCTCACAACTGCGCAGGTGATGCTATCAGAAAACTAACTATGGCTTTGGCAAGTGAATTAACAGGGAAGACCCACTCAGTGATACTTATGAGGCAAATCGCCAAAGCGAGGCACAGGTTTTAGAACTAAACTGACCATGCAACTATATTGTGTTCCCCAAAATATGGAACGAATTCTTTGGTCATATGAAATGTTTTCTTATTAATAGGTTGATAGAATAACTTAACTGATAATTTAGGCTACAAAGACAGAATCATTCATATGATTAGCCCTATAAATACACATTTCAATGTATTTACCTTTTTCTTATCTGTTAAAACTCTCACTTTTCATTTTTATGCACACCTAATAAATCAATTTTATAAGAAAATTCTCTGAAGAGTTTCTATCCGTTTGCTTTAAGTCCTTTTTTACTGCATGTTTTGTGCATGTGTGTGTGTATATGTGTTTAATTATTTCAGACCAAATGTATTTTGTAGATACTTTCTTCTTGATATTTTTATTTTAGATATATTGAATGTAGGAGATTGCTTATAGGTTACTATTATTTCAAATGATAATGTCTGGAATAGCTTTGGTAAATATATTTTGTTTCTATGTATATCTCTTCTTTATTAACCAGCTTATTGAGGTAAAATTAATGTAAAAATGTAGATAAATCAGTTTATGGTGGCACACTCTTTCAAGCCCAGCACTCAGGAGGCTGACTGCAAGTTCAAGACCAACCTGGACTACTAAGTGAGCTCAAGGCCAGCCTGAACTACACAGCAAAACTCTCTCTCTCTCTCTCTCTCTCTCTCTCTCTCTCTCTCTCTCACACACACACAAAGCAAATAAAATACATAATTTTTTACTTTTTTTTTGTGCTACAAGTCACCACCACATTTAAAAGGGTGCACATCCACATCCACCCACAAAGTTGTTTCCTTCTAATTCTGTATTATGCCCCAGTTGTTTACCTTTCCCTGGGCAATCAGTGGTGCAGAACTTTCCTATAGTTGGTGTTCTGAAGTATAGAACTCATAGCAAGCTTGTAAATTGTCGCTACCCTGACACATGTCATCAAATTGCTAATTAAGTCACTGATGCTACTAATTTTTTTTTTCTTTTTTATGTACTTAGCATGTGGTCTACAAGGTCTCACTGCACACATCAGACTCTTAGTGCTCTTTCCTGTTTTTTAGCCTCCCAATACCTGGAATTACATGTGCGCACCACCATATCCAGTCTCAATTGCTGTCTCAGTGTGCCCCAGGAGCGGGACCGGCAAGGCAGGCTGGGGATTGAAGCCCAGGCCCCTGCATCTGCCAAGCAGTCGCTCTAGTCCACACACTTATCTGGCGGGCCCTTTTCTAATTTTCTTTTGAAGACATTATATTAACTATTTATTTAATGGTAACTACAAAAATAGTTTGTCTTTGTTCAGTTTTTAAAACTAAATTTTGTTAAATATTTTTTTTCTAACAAAAAAAAGAATTGAGTTTTTCGCTTGTTTTTATTGAATTAGTTTGGAAAGGTATTTTGTTTCATTTTATCATAATGAATGATTATATACATGTAAATGTGAAAATCTCCTATTTCTGCTATTTACTAAATTTGTACTTGAGTTGAAATTTCTGATAAAACTATTACTTTACAAAACTATGCTTCTTTCTGTCATAGATTACTTAGTTACTCTCCAAAAACCATGTGGTCTTCCGAGACATGTCTGAAATCAGCCAAATATTTATGGAAACTGACAATATAATGGAAGTTTATTTTATCAGTGAGAACTTAAATATCTGTTCATAAGTAGTGTGAGAATTACTAACTTTTATTTTTCAATAAATACAAAGACAAATAGGAAAAATTATTTGGATTACTCCATTGTATCTAAAATGTAATGCCCAGGTAAATAAAACACAGAAAAAAAAAACACAAAAATTTAAAGCACATGAGTTAATGTGCTGATAATCTCAAAATAGAACACATAACTTGTATGAAAAATATTTATATAATTAACATTCTTATTTCTAAAATATTTATTGTGTTTAAGTGATGAAAACTTCATTTTTTGTTAGAGAAAAAGAGGGGCTACAAGCATACCCAATATTTTGGCCTTAGGCCTTCAAGGTCAGTGAAGACACAGGACATAAGAGAACCTGTGCTGTGACATCCTGTAACTCAGTGGTGTCCCAAATTTTCTGATCAAGGAGATTGTGAGGCCACAGGAGAAGGGGATCGATGATGTAGAGTGTGCCTAAGGAGAGTCACATAGAGAGAAAACTTTCTCTCAGGCTTTTACAGAGAGCAAAATGGTCAAGCAACGGCAGTAACTCATCCATAGGGCTGACACTGACAAAGGATCCACAAACTACTGTACATGGTTTCAAGGTAAACCCTGAGTGGATTTGACTGATCTTGTCAGATACAAAAGTTCCATTTTTAGTTATATAGGTCTTGCTTTAACTTGGTCTTAACCATCCAGCAGAAAAGTATAACCATGAGGTATAAAAAGTAAAGCTATATTAATATGCTGAGCTGTAAAAAGCTCAAGTCAACAACTTCTGACAATTGCCAGTTCTCCTGATAACCCACTACTATTATTGACTATTGAACTACATTGGATTACTTTGTAGAACTCAAGTACCTACAATATTTGAACTGGCATCAAGTATGAAAAGATCCTTTAAAAGATCCCAAATACAGCTTCTCCAACAACAATGAAACACCCAACACAAAACAAAAAAGGAAGATATAAATAAAGGACCATTTTGTAGTGAAAAAAATACATATATGTATATACAAAATAGTTAGGATAGATTTCAGCCAGAGCCTAGGCCTGGTATGAGTGAGACCACCTGGGGCCCACTAGAAACTCATTTGTCCCAGCACCCAGCATCCAGGCCAGGAATGTGAGTGATACTTCATCCATGAGAAAGGCCCGGTGTGTAACCCTGCAGCAGAACTCCCTGTATAAAGTCTAGAGGGAAGACCCACCCAGCTGATCAAGGAGCACAACATCTTGCCAGAGTGGTTCAGCAGGTTACCTCCAAGGGCTGTAGCAGGAAGAAGTGGAACACAGCAGCCATACCCAAGTCACACCCACCTGGAGGAGTTTGAACTGGACATACATTTGCCATTCCAGTCTTCATGTTATGTTTTATTCTTAGCAATTCTTTGCTATCATGAATACTTTTTCTTAGTTGATATTTTTGAATACATTAACCTACTTAAATGCTATGTGAATGCTCTGAATTGATCCCAGATTCGTACATATGATACATAACATTCTGTTCTCTTAGTTGGACTCACAATTAATTTTAGTTTTGGAATATTGTTTTGAAATATTTAATTACTTAATTAAATATTAAGTAATATTAATATTACTTAATTTTAATTTTTGTTTTATGATTTATACTGTATCTTTGAGTTACAATCTACTTATAAAACATGGTATGACATTTTCTCCTACTATTAGAAACTTTAAAAAGTTTATTTCCATTTTCCATTGATTAAAGAAAGGAATGTTCATTAAAAAAAAGTGAACAGAATGATGACACCAAGCCCACAGTAGAGAGCAGAACCTCCTGCCACAGCAGTCAAGCTCTTTTTCCAAGCAGTCCAAATAGGTATGTAGTCTCCATTTGGGAGTGTTCGTGATGCGCTTCTTCAGCCACGTGAAATGTGCCTTTCAAAAGGAAACCAGAAAATGTATGGAGGACCAATAAAAACAGTCAAGTAGACTTAAGAAAAAATAGTTAGGATAGATATACAGCTACTTTTTCTTAGTTCAATGAGAAAAAGGTTCATACTAATAGTGTTTAGACAAGATATCATGTCTGAATATTATACTCTGAGTAACTACTATGAAAACAACAATATGCAATGTACTGATTATACTTACTGTCCTACTAACCTGTTTTGAAACTGTTTCATTGTTATTTTTTCTCATTAAAATGAATAAAAAAATTTTTAAAGGAAAACCTCATTTTTATAAAATTGACTATGTCAGGATATAAACATATTTACACCAAACACACATAGGACTATTTATCTAAAATTTTTAGATTGTGTTTCACTTGTATACTTAAATATGCTCAAAAGAAATAAGTTTTAGTAATATATTTATAAGCATATTAGTATGTACAAAAAATTGTGACTTCTGTTTAGGTGAGAACAAATTATACTCTTGGAAAAAGATTCACACTTTTTTTTTTTTTTTTTTTTTTTAAAGAAGGGTCTACAGGGTGTTCCAAGTCTCACTACTAGATCGGATTCGTAGCGGTCCACCTGTTTACAGCCTCCCAAGAGCTGGGATTATAGGTGCACAACAGCATGCCCAGTCCCACTTGCCATCTCACCATGCCCCAGGGGCGGGGCCAGCGTGGTAGGCCTGTGTATGGATCCCCTGGCCCCTGTGACTGCTTGCAGGTGCTTTATCCACTGAGCTATTTGGCCAGTCTAAGATTCATAGTTTTAACTAGAGAAAATCTGCCTCTTTATGTATTTTTAAAAATACTTACAAAGCTTTCTTTATCACTGCTCTGTGAGAGCAGTTCTCTGCATATATTTTATAAGCAAAAACACATTGAGTTTGAAATTAAAATATTACATTAAAATGCTATTTATCACTTTCATTTGCAAGCATTGAATTATATTTCACTTAAAATTGCCAATGTCTAAAACACCTGGCTGAGAATAATTTATGAATGTTTCAAGATATTCTATTAATTACATATCTATTTTCATGTGTGTCACCCATAAAAAATAATCAAAATGAATAAAACTTGACACCTTGGACAGGGATTGTCTATCTAACCAAGTGATTTGAAGTCAATTTTATTACAACTTTAAAGACACAAATATCTTTGATATATTGCATTACAGGATATTAAAGTGTTTAAATTAATATTATAATTATTATGACCTTTGAAGTGCATTAGCTTAATTAAAAGAGAGACAAACACATTCTGTTAACTGCTGAAGTGATCGCTTAGGTCATGTGCTGTGTGGGGATGCTAGGCCTCATGGTCCTAAAATTTCAAGAGAGGTAATAAAGCTTCATGAAGAAAATGTAGCAGGTATTGTACTCTCCAGGAAGTTGGATTTTACATAGAAAATGAACAGTCTATAACTGGAATTTAGCAGTAAGTCTAGATTGTTAGTAAAAGTCAAATAAAATGCTTTGAATGTCAAGCAAAAATGTTGAGTTTTTTTAACTTTAATGTCAAAATTCCTCAAGCTTTTAAAGATTGCATATCCTTTGAGTTTTTAGTCCTTTTTCCATACACTCCAATCAGACATAAATTATTTTTGTCAGTACTTTGGATTATGACAATAATAGATCAATTTATTAAAATGTTTAGGGGCCGGAGAGATAGCTGAGTAGAATAAGTGCTTTCCTGGCAAGCACAAGGGACTGAGTTCAATTCTCGGTTCTGCCAAACCAAAAGAAAGAAAGAAAGAAAAATATGTTTCAATATTAATTAGTGACAACTCCTATTTATAATTTTTTTCCTTTGGAGATGAAGCAATTCTTTCCATATTTTCATCCACTGAAGTTAAGAACTTATGCTGCTAGGGCTGGTGAGATGGTTTAGTGGTCTAAAGCACCTACTTAGAACAAACTAAGCTAAGCAAAGCATAGGGACCGCGGTTCAATCCCCCAGCACCACATGCCAGCCAGCCCCGCCCCCTTGTGGGCTGAGCTGGCCACACACATACTAAATAAATAAATAAATAAATAAATTTTAAAAATTTAAGAACTTATGCTGCAGACCTTGGGGGATAAATGAATAATATATAGATGCTTATTATGCGGTACTGTGAGTCACCTAGCCAAGCATTTTGCACTGGAGGGAGAGATGCGAAAATGTGTGATAGTCATTTCTATCCAACAGCAAATGATGGGAAACTATAAAAGGACCTTGAGTGCCATTCAAGTCACAGAAGTGAGCCATGAAAGTGTGGACAAGGCCGACAGTACACTTGTGTGAGTGCCTGTGACTAGGCTGCTGTGGCTGAGGAGCTAAAATTTGAGTCTCATTTTAAGCATCCAGAATAAAACTTTTCCATCATATGTTTTGGTCCTAAAATTCATACTGGACATCAAAAACAAAAGCAAAAATAAAAGCAAACACTTTCTGAGTACTGCCGTGTATTACTTTCAGCTCTACAGGGCTAGAAACTAGGTGGTGGGAAGAAAACTGCAACCCAGACATAGTGTAGGGTCTTGATTAAAATTCCCAGCAAGTTCTAATGGCTGCAGGCCAGTCAGTGTTAAGTCAGTCCCCCAGGACTTCTGACCCCACAGGTTGGCATTTTAGGCTTAGCTGGGCTTACGTGGTAATGCATTCGCATCAGTGAATGAAAGGCTAAGTTCCATTTTTCATCTCTTAAATGACTGATTAAATTTGTACTTTATGAGCCAACTGTGGAGAAAGGCTCCATCACTGGTTGCACAGTGTTGCTTATGTTTATATATATATATAAGTAAACATCTCCAAAATTTTCCACAGGCTAAGGAATGGACTATGAAGTTGTCATTTTTTTTTCTTTAGTGAATTTAGGACAAGGTCTATAGGAAGTACAGGGTCTCACTAAATAGATTGGACTATGTAGTGATCCTCCTGTTTTCAGCCTCCCAAACTCTGGGATTACAGGCATGTGCCACCACACGCAGTCTTAATTGCCATCTCAGCATGACCCAGCGGCAGGGCCAGCATAGCACAGCCACTCTGGGGATCAAACTAGGGCTGCTACACTCTGCCTAAGCAGGCGTATTAGTCTGCTGAGCTATCTGGCCAGCCCTGACCAGTTATTTTTGAGACTGTGATTTTTTTAAAAAAAATTTTGAAAATTTTTAAGATTAACCTTGACATTTATTATGAAATGCCTTAAACTTCAAATAATATACTGTGGTGATGAGCACTGGTGAGACGCACAGAAGACTGAATTCCAAGCATGCACACATTACTTTTATCACAATTTTAGAAGAATTAGATGAGCAAAGACATTGATGTGAACGAGTTTGATCTATTTAGTCATTGCAATCTCTAGAATTTATGAAAGTATAAAGCAATCAAATGATTAATATAATTTTTGTTTATAATTAAGCAGTTTGCCCTTTCCATGTTACCTTAAATTAGCTAATTAACATTTCTGTTAGATTATTTCACTTATATATGCATAAAAATGGTACTACATTTTAAAGAATACCTGGGAATCAAAATGACTTTAGGCAATGTAAAAGATGGTTCCAATAACTCTGAGTGGAAATCCTATCTTTATTTCCTATATACACTATTTAACTGATGTTCACTTAAAGAAATGGAAGGAAATAAGATCTATAAAGCAAATAACTTGCCAACTAAAGCCTTTGTTTTAATTTTAGCAATGCTAAATGCATATGTACTTACATATAGAAATACACATCTTAAACTTAAAGATGAACCTTAACTTATTTTAGCCCTGGATTATCCATATGTGAAATGAGGGTGTTAATGCTAATTTTTCAAAGATGAACTATGATATCTATCTGCACATGTTTTAGGTTTAAAGAAAATGAATAAAAGTGAAAGCCAACAATAATGAACTGGTTTCAAGTACTGAGTTCTGTTTTTGGACACAAAAAATAATAGAGTTATTTAACTTGATACATATATAATATACACAACTGTCCATTTCATACCAAATCATAAAAATGGAATATAATTCAGATTAATGAATGCTAATAATGAGACTTAATGTATAGAAAATAAATCAATTTTTATTAAAGTTTATGATATTTTGATTCAGAAATTTTTAAGACTAGCAATTTCCAATACAGATGTTTATATGAAGAGGTTACAAAATTAAGGAAAGGCTTACATTTGGCTTTATAAGCATAATTACTCTTAAGAGTCAAAGGGTCTCATAGCAACTGTGATAACTATGGATTTCCTGAATTGTATTTCTACTTCTATCCATTTTGTAGTTTCCATCAAGTGCAAAAAGGACTTCTTTATCATTAATGTGTTTTAGTCAAATCAGATAAAAAAAAATATATGTTGTCACAGAGGTCAAAAAGGAATTAAGCTAGCAATTCATGAGATATGAATAAAGTTCCACATGATGATATTATATCTAGAAAATAAAACACTTATGAAATATTTACAAAACTATTAGCTTTTAATTTATAGGTGCGGGTGTCATTCTACCTTTTTGAAAACTACTCAAACTAGAAATTATGAAAACATAAAATTATTGCCTGCAGGTATTTAAATATTGACTAATACACAAAGTTTTAGGCAAATAAAAGAGGCATGCATTTCAAAGCTTACTAACAGGAGAGTAATGTTTTAGAAACTGTAAGAGGAGAGTTTTAAACTTTCATTGCAGAGATGAGAAACCTGTGGCATCAGAGACTATTCTGAGCAATTTTTATAGAGAATATAGAGAGCAAAAATGTTGCAGTACATACTCAAGGGCATCTCAGTTCTCTTCTCATAAAGAGGAGCAGAACAACCTCTTTGTTAGGTACTTAAGCTGGAAGGAGTGTGGAGAAAATTGAAGAGAGAGAAAAAAACAAAATAAAAACACCAAAGCTTTGCTGAGCTTTTTTTGAGTGTAGGGTCGCTGCCCCCAAATTTACTTTTGATGTGTTTTTCTGGTTTGTGAGCTACCGTATTTCCAAACACTTCAAATATCTCCCAGTGCTGTCTCCTGGAGCGTTACCTCAGGAAGAGAGGAGAGCGGGAAGGAGGGTGATGCCTTCTCTCGAGGCTCCCAGCCCTCTGCCACAGGCATGTGCCACAACCAAATGCAGATCAGGCGTGAATCTCCCCAAGCTGCCCGACTCCTACTCAGTGCTGACATGGAGAGCACATCTCATTTCTCTGTCTTAAGCATAGTGCATGAAAAACACAGTGTGACCAAACTACTCCCAACATTGCTGCAATTTTCCTCCCTGGAGGGAGAGTTCTGCAAACTAAAAATCATATAAGGGCGCTGTGGACAACTATAAAATGTTTTATGGATAAAGGGAACTCTGCAATGAGAAAAGGATGACACCAGTGCAATTCTCACATAGCTCTTTTCTGATGATATTATCTCATTTACAAGCCACATAACAAAATTTCCCATGACCTTTATATTTTTATATAGATGTGTACGATTAGAATCCCCAAATTTTTAACAATAGGCCCAAAATGATGTAAGTATTGAGCTAACTCTGGAATATGCATATTTGATTAAAAAAAAGTGAATGAAATATCTGGGTTCATCTTACTATTTTAAGATCTTGTCACGGTTTGGGGTAATACAGTGCAGGACATATTTTATAAGATTATTTTACAATTACCCAAAGACACGTAGACAATGGGTACAGGAAACATGTCCATACTAAAGACCAAACAATCCAACTGAGCGCCTGCATCCTAATATCCTGCAGGAGTCCAGCTCAAAACCAAGAGCTCTTGCTTAAGATGAGGACTAGATCTCCCCCAAAATGAACCATAGCCATACTCAGTGATCACAAGTGTCCTGAGCTCCTCCTCCAACAAGGACGGCCAAGTTCATCAGGAAAACCAGCATGACAAGGTCCTCCAGCAGAATAGCCTTCGAGCCAGCAGCTTCAACATCTCTAACAGCTTCTCCAATCAGCATCCCTAACAGTCTACAGGCAGCTTCTCCTAGTCTACCTTCTGTGCTGCTGGCAAGTCTTTGGGTGCACCTCCCACATCCTAGTTCAATTCAGCTGGGTGTAATAGGTTAATCACCAGTTAACAATACACTATAGAGTCATAGCTAGCTACAGTCACATCCATAAATAGCTATGCCACTTTGGGATAGATTTATAGCAAAAGCACTCTCTAACTCTGTGAATTCTTCTTCCACTGAGGGAAGTGGGTACTGCATATTCTGAAGACATTTCTTAGCTTTACGCAAACAACTTTTAGTTTACTGAGAACAATGTCTTGTCTTCTACCTGGACTCTCTACCATGGCTGACCCTGGTAATGAGAACTGACCCTGGCTTATATTCCACATTCACCTCCTCTTTAAGTTTGACTTCCTTTTGCCCATGGGAGGAAAAAACCAACAGACATTTCTTTATAGATTCTCTAGTCTTACATAAACACAAATTCTAAAGTTTCAGGTAATTTGATGTTGGACTGATTCAATCACATTATTATATATTTCAACCTAAATTTTATTGATATATTCCTTAGTCTAAATAAACTTTATCATTTTTCCCTATAGTTTATTTACCTTGGAGCTACACATGATTTATAATAGCTACATCATGTGGGTACATCTCATTAAACATTGGAGACTCTCATTCTCTCTGTTTTAAGACTATTGCTTTGTTCACTTACAAAACTAATTTACATTCCACTTGTAGGTAACTTCACAATGAAATAAGCCTACCAGCAAAATAACCATCATGCCTTTTATAGTCTGTATTTCAGTGTATTCAGAGAGCAATTTTAGAGGTGAGTTTGTGTAATGGTGAATTTTGTGTATGTGTTTGTATGTGTTTAGTGACAGTCTTGCCAGAATAAAACAGATCAGGATAAGAGTTCTTAAAAACAGTATTATATTTGAAACACTGATTGTAATATATGGCTAAGCAGGGAAAAGTAAAATAAAATAGTAAGTTCAAAAAGTGATGAAGCAGTTAGGTATCTCCAAGGAAGAAATGATGACTTCAGTTTTATTGCTAGCAAACAAGGAACACCAAGGTAACAACAGTAATTTACTTATCAACTCATTAAAACAATAAAGTCTTATCAATAATTATTCCCTACCATAAGCCTTTACCAAATACACACAGTGTTCCTTCTGCTTTTATAGCTTCTCTCTTGTAAATAAGGAGGATGGCATTATTCTTTCTCTCATGACTCAGCTAGACTTCACTGACAGGGAAGAGAGCACCGACGTCCTGGACTGTTCAGTGCTACGTGCTTATCTCAGGGAAACGCTGTTTTATGGGATTTTATGGAGTTATGCTGTATATTTTCCACAAAATCTTTTCAACCGAGCTCTGTTTCACCTCTCTCTGACATCTGGATGTAAGCAGCAGGGTCTGGCAGGTATGGAGAAAAACTGCTTTTCTGAGGTCAATCCTGAAGGATCCCCTCCAGGAGCACGACAGGCCTTCCTGGCAGAGGCCGGCAACACTGGCCATGTGGATTACAGTACCTGAGTCCAGAGACCACCCCAACAACTCACCTACCTCAACAAAAAAGGCACAGACTTAATGACACCTAAAGAGGAAAAATGAGAAAGGTAAAGAAATTCATAGTAACTAATCATGTATTGCCCAAAACTTTACAAGCAATCCTTTTTCCTGAACTATTTTGCAAAAATGCATTTTCACATAGTCATTTTGATGTAGTCATTTTAATATAACAAGATAGAACCTTGTTAAAGAAAATATCTACTCTAAGAATTTCTAGTCCAAGTATCAATTACCATCAGCTTTTATTTTATAATTTTTGACATTTCTCTAATTGTATTTTACCACTATTATAAGACAGAAGTATATATTAAGATTTTAATTTGTACTTAGTTCCACAGTATATAAAGACTGTCTCAAATTTTTCAGTTTAGAAATTTTATACTATTATATTGCAATTAGGTTATTGAGAGCTCATCGTTAGAAATTTAATGATGGACTAAGTTTCAGAGCCCGTTTGAGAGGTAACATGATTTCACTTGGTTCTTTAGACAATTTTTCCCTGGGTCTTATAAGTTTTGAAAATAAACTAAGAAATGTATGACACAGTGCTCATAGATACAAGTAAGGCCTGAGAAAAGGGGTATTTGCTTTAATAATTAATGGGCATGAAATATGATGTGTGAGAGAGGTATGAGGTAGGAACTCAGATACAGGAAAGGTGACCAAGGTTGATTCCTGAGTTTCTCTGTTCATGGGTTTAAGCCCCTTTCTAGCTTTCACACCCGTCGTTTGCCCAGAGCCCACTCTATCCCTCATTCTCATTGTGAGGCATATTCAGCTCAGAGGCAGAGAAAGGCTGGTCATATTTATTTATTTATTTATTTTCTCATTAAACTTTGTTTTCTTGGGTCTCAAAATTCTGTGACAGATTTTTGGTCAAGTTGTTTCCATTAAAAAGCATTGATTTTAAAAACTAATAACTTAAAACCTGCCACATAAGAAATGTGGTCCACAAAACATTTTCCTTTCCTTCTGAAGGTTTTATGATGCATTGTTATCATTATCCAGTCTTTCACTATTAAACTTAAATGGCCAATTGGGAGAAACAGTTCTGAGACCAGTCTTCCAACACTGATTAAGACTGGGATAGCAGGTGGCAGAGAAATCATTCAGCATTCTGAGCTTTCTGGGCAGATTTGGTGACCTTGCAAACTCCAGCAGCCTTCTTGTCCACAGCTTTGATGACACCCACAGCAACTGTCTGTTTATAGCATGAACAGCGAAATGACCCAGAGGTGGGTAGTCACTGAAGTTATCAACACACATGGGCTTGCCTGGAACCATGTCAACAATGGCAGTATGAACAGATTTCAGGGCCAGGGAGATGGCTCAGTAGAATAAGTGTTTGCCTGGCAAGTGGAAGGGCCTGAGTTCCATCCGTGGTTCTGAAAAAAAAAAAAAAAAAAAACAGATTTTAAAAATTTGGGCCCGTCTTCCAGCTTCTTACCAGACCGGTGATCAATATTTTCTTTCAGCTCAGCAAACTTGCAAGCAACGTGAGCTGTATGACAATCCAGGACAGGGGCATAGCCAGCACTGATCTGGCCAGGATGGTTCAGGATAATCACTTGAGCAGTGAAACCAGCTGCTTCCACTAGTGGGTCATTTTTGCTGTCACTGGCCACATTGCCACTCTGAACATCTTTGACAGACATGTTCCTGATGTTGAAGCCCACATTGTACCCAGCAAGAGCTTCAGTTGACCACCACGCTGGGTCTGGGAACATGAGTCTCCATTTGGCTCACAGGGACAGTGCCAATACCACCGATTTTGTAGACATCCTGGAGGGGCAGCCACAAAGGCTTGTCAGTTAGGTGAGTGGGTAGAAGGATGCAACCAAAGCTTCAAGCAGTGTGGTTCCGCTGGCATTGCCATCTTTACGAGTGAACTTCCATCCTTTGAACCAAGGCATTTTAGCACTTGGCTCCAGCATGTTGTCACCATTCCAACCAGAAATTGGCATAAAAGCTACAGTGTCAGGTTTGTACCTGATTTTCTTAATGTAGGTGCTGCCTTCCTTGACAATTTCCTCATATCTCTTCTGGCTATAAGGTGGCTCCATGGAATCCATTTTTTTAACATCATTAGTTGTTTCACACCCGGTGTGTAAGTCAGAAGGGCATGCCCAGGGGTCTGCCCGTTCTTGGAGATACCAACTTCGAATTCACCAACGCCAGCAGCAACAATCAGGACAGCACAGTCAGCCTGAGATGTGCCTTTAATCATGTTTTTGTGAAGTTTCTGTGTCCAGGGGCATCAATGATGGTCACTTAATAATCGCTGGTCATATTTCCACAGGGAAATGTCAATGGTGATACCATACTCACACTCAGCTTTCATTATCTCCAAGATGTAGGGATATTTGAAGGAACCCTTCCCCATCTCAGCAGCTTCCTTCTCAAATTTTTCAATGGTTCTTTAGTTGATGCCACTGCGTTTGTAGATCAGATGGCTGGTGGTGGTGGGCTTGCCAGAGTCCAAGTGTCTGTGGATGGCAATATTAATGTGAGTCTTTTCCTTTACCATGTTGGTTTTGATTTACTGGTTTTCACTATACTTGTAGTCTCCCGGAAAACCTGTTGCGAAAAAGCTGATAATATTTTAAAAGCTGAAAATAATAGTTTTTCTTTAAGCCACTTAACAAGCAAACTTGCATCAAAGTTGCACATCAGGGGTCATCAAGATAGATCAGTAGTAAAAGTGCTTGCTTGGCAAGTGCAATGGCCTAAGTTCAATCCTTGGTTCCACCAAAAAAAAAAAAAAAAAAAAAAAAAAAGTTGCAAATCGAGCTGACATGCCTGAATCTCCTGGCTTCGCAGTGAATTTTTCAAAGCCATTAGAAAGATCAGATGTGTCCTAAAAAATGTCATGAGCACATCTAAATCTGTGTGTCCCAAACACACACACACACACACACACACACACACACACACACACACACACATACACACACTGAACCATCCCTCAGTCCCTTTTCTGTTCTGCAGTTGGTAAAGAACCTACCACTAATGTGTTCAAATATGTACCTTTTTAATCAAAACTTTTGCTTTAGTCTTTAAAAGTATAGTAATAATCACTTGATAGAATGCCATGGCTTTTTCCAACTATTTTAAAGTATTACTTTCCCCAAAGTGGCAATTCAAATCCATATCAAGCATAGAAATAAAGTGCTTAGTAAGCATGAAAAGTAATACAATTTTCTGCTGAAGACTAAATCCCATTTTAAGAAAATCTTAATGGACTTAAGGATAATATATCTTTTCAATAATAATATATTCTGCAACTAGTTCAATGTGAAGGAAGGATAACCAAGGGCATCATTTTTCTGTCAGAAACAATATATGCTAGAGCAGCTAAGAGGCTATTTCCATTTGTAATTTCAATGCCTTGTAATTGAAGAAAATGTTGACTTTTAGCTTTTAGTTTAATTATATTTTTTATTTTAACCTCCACAATCATATCAATACATATATTATATGAAGAATGAGATGTGAAGACAGAAATAAATTATATGTTATTTGGGGAAAATAACATGACCCTTCAGTTTAGTCACTACTCTATAGATGAGGAATAATTGGGTTCTTTTTATAAAAAAAATTTTGAAAATATTTTACTACTATCATTAATCAATATATAAATATGTCTACAATATGTGTAAGATACGAGCTCTAACCTTTAAATCATTGCACAGTTTTCTATCTCCTTCTGAAAATTCTTCACCAGATTCCAACATGAATAAGCTTTTAATGCAATTTAAGTAGAAGAGTATTTACAGCATCTTAGAACAACAACAGTAAAAATGTTCAGCTTTTCATTGCTAAATTAAGTCCTCAGTGGTATGTTTGCATAGGCCATTTTTCGATGGACGGTAGATCACAATGAAATAAATTTAATATAAAAAATAAATAAATGAGTAAATATCACCATTGATTTTAAATTTTTTGAGACTAGATTTTTACTTTATACATTTATATTATTTAATTCTTTTTTTTTTTTTTCATTTATGTATTTGGTACAGGGTGTCACTACACAGCTCAGACTCATAGTGATCCTCCTGTTTTCAGCTTCCCCAGTGCTGGGATTACAGTTGTGTACCACGACGCCCAGACTCATTCATCGGCTCACTGTGCCCCAGGGCAGGGCCAGCATGGCATGCATGATCTGTGATCAAACCCTGGTCCCTGTGCTTACCAAAGAAGGCACTTAGTCTGCCCATCTATCTTGCCAACCCAAGTATTTCATTCTTGTGAATTTATTTTTGCCATTGATCCTACTTGCCCTGGACCAGCACTTTAGTTTCAAAGTTGCACATGAAGAAACTACCAATGATGGTTAGTCATGACATCATGCTTGGCCATACCCGGGTGAGTGCCCCAATCATGTCATTCTTTCTATTCTGATAGTGACACTTATATAACTGCACCAGTAATGGTGGGGAGTAGATCTCTAATATAACTTACGAACTTTAAAACAGTTTCACCTGCAGCATATTAATTGTAAATTTGTGACTTTGATCATTTGGTTGTTAGGCAATCCTACCAACTCAAATCTGATGATTTATATAAACATCCCCAACTATGGGAGAAAAAAAAGAGCTCAATCTCTGCCTAAGTGATTAAAATCCTGAAATATATAATTCATATGAAAGAAAATCAGCTTGTTACTCTATTCAGTCTGAATACAAAAATAAAAGGCCACTACTTATAATTTATTTGCAAAGCTAGTATATTTTAGCATCTACATCATGTTGAGTACTTTTTATTTCCTTTTGCTTTTGTTACTTTTCCATTAAGATTTCTCATTTGAATAAAAAAAAGCTACAGAAGGATGAAATATATTCTTTATAAAACAGTTGTTAGGGCTGGAGAGATAACTTAGTGGTATAAGCAACTGCCTAGTAAGTGTAAGGACCTGGGTTTAATCCCCAGTTCCATATGCCATGCTGGCCCTGGAATCTTGGGCATTATGTACCAGCCATTGAAACTGGGCATGGTGGTGCATGCCTGTAATCACAGCTCTGGGAAGGTTAAGATAGGAGGATCATTACAAGTCCTAGCTCTGTAGCAAGACCTTGTACCAAGGAAAGATAGAAAGAAAAAAAAAAAGAAAGAGAAAAAAAGAATTTTTTAAAAGTTGTTAAAAATAAAACTGAATAATATGTGAATACTTTGTAGCCTCAAGGGACAGAGAGATCAAAGAAACAGTGAAAATTTAGTCCCTTTTATCCTCTATTTACTAAGCATATAAACAAATAAAATAAATTTCAACTCAAATGAGATATCCATATTAAATAAAATTAGGCAATGACATGAAATAATATACATTTTTATAGAAAACTGAGTTAATTTTCCTGCAATATTTGATTGAGCAAAATACAAAGATAAAGTAACGTAAGTTTATGGTGATGATTTAAATATGCCCTACATTGAAAATGTTAAGAATACTATGAAAAATTAATGAGAAAAAACCCACAAAAACCCCACTAACATATAGAGATTAAATAACACTATCCTCAGCAAAAATGGGTTACAGATGAAATCAAACAAGAAATTGAGTAATATCTACAATACAAAGAAAATTCAAACAGAACTTACTAAACAATGTGTTATGGGGGCAAGGGAGATGATGGCTCAGTAGAATAAGCGCTTTCCTGGAAAGAGCAAGGGTGTCAGTTCAATCCCAGGTTCCGCCAAAAAAATAAAAAAATAAAAAGAATGTGTAATGTTATGAAAACAGTTCTCATAGAAAAATTTATAGAACTCACACATTAGAAAAACAGAACAAGAACAAATAAATATTCTAATGATGCACCTCAAGCTTTTACAGAAAGAAGAGCAAACCAAGCTCAAAACCCAAAGACGGGATGAAATTATAAACATGAGAGCAGAAATTAATGCAATTGACACAAAGAAAACAACACAAGTAATTAATGACTCAAAGTGCTGGTTCTTGGAAAGATTAGATAAATTGAAAGACCCCTAGCCAAACTCATAAAAAGGGGAAAGGAAAAACTAAAATTCAACAATAAAGAATGAAAAGGGCAAAATTACTACAGATCCTGTGGAAATTTAGAAGATCATCAATAGGTATTTTGAAAATCTTTGCTCTCACAGAATCGAAGACATAGAAGAATTGGACAGATTTCTAGATAGGTACAAATTACCAAAACTAAATAAAGAACATTTAAAAACTCTGAATAACCCAATATCAGCCAATGAAATTTAAAATGTAATAAAAAACATACCAACAAAGAAAAGCCCAGCTGAATTCTATAAGAAACTTAGAAAAGATTTACTCCCAATGCTCCTCAAACTCTTCAATGAAGTGGAAAAGGAAGCAAAATTATTGCTGGAGGTAAGTATTATACTGATACCAAAACTGGAGAAAGACTCAGCAACAACAAAAAAAAGGAATTAAAGGCCGATCGTTCTTATTTACAGTAACACAATACTCAATCAAATGCTAGCAAATAGAATGTAGCAAATTATAGGAAGATTATACATCAGGACCAGTTAGGATTCATGCCAGGGATGCAAAGATGGTTCAACATACACAAATCTATAAATGTACTACACTATATCAATACAGCCAAAACCAAACACTACATAATCATCTCATTAGACATGGAAAAGGCTTGTGACAAAGTCCAACATTCACTCATAACCAAAGCCCTACAGAATATTGGAATAGATGGCATGTACCTCAATCTGAAAAGAACTATTCATGAAAAGCCAACAGTCAACATCATTCAAAAATGGAGAAAAACTGAAAGCTTTTTACTAAAATCAGGTACAGGACAAGGATGTCCACTATTACAACTCCTATTCAATACAGCCCTAAAAACATTAGATAGAGCCATTAGAAAACAAAGAGAAATAAAAGGGATAAAAATAGATAAGGAAAATATTAGACTATCATTATTCTCACACAAAATGAAGACCCAAAACACTCTACCAAGAAGCTATTAGAATTAATAAACAAATTCAGTAGCATATCAAGATACAAACTCAATACCCAAAAATCAACAGCCTTTCTCTATATAGATAACAAACTCACTGAGAGACTAATTAAGGAGAGAATACCTTTCAAAATAGCATCCAAAAAATTAAATATTAGGAATCAATCTAACAAAGAAAGTAAGAGATATATACAATGAAAATTACAATACTGTGAAAAAAGAGATCAAAGAGGCCTTCAGAAATGGAAAGATATTACCTGCTCCTGGATCAGAAGGACCAACATTGTGAAAATGGCCACATTCCCAAAATTGCTATATAGACTTAATGCAATCCTTATCAAAATACCACTAACATACCTCACAGATCTAGAGAAAACATTCCTAAAATTTGCTTGGATTCAGAAAAGACCTAGAATAGAAAAGGCAATCCTGAGCAAGAAAGGGAAGGCAGGAGGCATTACAATCTCTGACTTGAAACTGTACCACAAAGCTAGTGACAAAATCAGCACGATACTCAAAAAAAAATGAGGCTCAGTGAACTGATAGAAGATTCAGATACAACTATAAACACAATCTTGTCTTTGACAAAAGCACCATACATGTTCACTGGAAGAAAAGTAGCTCTTCAACAAATGGTCCTGGAAAGACTGACTCTCCCCATGTTGAAATTAAACCTAGATCTGAGTCTATGTACATGCACTCAACTAAAGTCAAAATGGATGAAAGATCTGAACATTAAAATAGAAAGATTAAACCTACTGAAAGAGAAAGTAATTAGAAATCTTGAAGACATAGGGGTAGGCAGATAGTTCATGAATAAAAACCAAACTGCATGAGAAAAACTACAAAGAATCAACAACTGGGATCTCATCTTTTTTTTTTTAATTTTTTTTTATTTTTTATTTATTTGAGAGAGAGAGAGAGAGAGAGAGAGAGAGGTGTGTGTGGCCAGCTCAGCCCACCAGGGGGCGGGCTGGCTGGCATGTGGTGCTGGGGGATTGAACCGCGGTCCCTGATGCTTTGCCAAGCTTGTTCTAAGTAGGTGCTTTAGACCACTGAGCCATCTCTCCAGCCCCCTGGGATCTCATCTTATTGAGAAATTTTTTCACATCAAAAGAGATCACCATCAGGGTAAAAAGACAATCCATAAATTGGTAAAAAATCGTAACCAACAATCATTCAAAGGACTTGTATATACAATGTATAAAGAACTAAAATATCAGACCCCCAAAACTCAAAGACTCAATTCAAAAATGGGCATCTGAAATAAATACATACTTCTCAGAGGAAGAGTTATGAATGGAAAATAAGTACATGAATAAATACATATTCCATTGCACTGGTCATTTGAGAAATGCAAAATAAAACAACATTAAGATACAATTTTACCCCACAAAATGTGGCTGCATAAAGAAATCAGCTAATCGCAAATGCTGGAGAGGCTCTGGGAAAAAGAGCCTTCTTCACACTGATGGGAACATAGACCACTAAAACCACTATGGAAATCAGTGTGGAGACTCCTCAAAAAAGTACGACCTGAAATCCCATTCAATACAGCTATCCCCCTTTTGGGTATTTTTAGAAAAGAAATGAAAACATCATACTACAGTAAAATATGTGCACCCATGTTTATAGCTGCACAATGTGTCATAGCCAAATCTCGGAAGCAGAGAAAATGCCCATCTCCTGAGAAACAGATGAAAAACATCTAGTATTTTTATACAATGGAGCATTACTCAGCAATGAAGAAAAACTTGAGGTTCTTATAGGTACAACTAGAAGCTATTCTCATAAGTGAAATAAATAAGACCTGTATGAGTAAACATAATGTTTTCTCTCTAGTGTAAGTTACCTGAAAGAATAAATAAAATGTTAAAAGCATAAAAGATATAGTAAAATGGAAAGAAACTGAACATAAGGAAGAAGTAATGAAGATGAGAGAATAGAAAAAAAGAGAGAACAAAAAGGAAGGGGAAAATCGTACAAGTATATACACAGGATAGCTGATAGAATTGTAATATTGACTCCATCAGTTCTTTGAAAATAGCAGTTAATGTCTAAAAGTTTTACTTTGACTAACTCTATATGCTAATGTCTGTAATTGGAGCAACTACACTGAACACAGCAATATGCAATACAAAAACCATGGCTGAATGTACAGCATTTTTATGTCTTATCAATTATGATTATACTTTCTTTAAAATAGATTGTTTTTAAAGTAATAAGGACAAGAAAAAGTTTTATTAAAAGTAAGCATTAATGTTTAATTATTTATCCCATCTTGCATACCTACACCTCTTAATATGAGCAACAGACTTGACAATAAAAATATGTAATGTTGCAACCATTGTTAATTTGCTATTTATATTTTGAAAATCTATACTCTATGTACTGCTCTATGTTACTCTGTTTCTGTCTTTATTTTTGCTATATGTTTATACTTTTGTTTTTGTTTATAATCTTTAAAATAAAATAATATTGAATTTTGTTAAAAAAGAGAGAGAGAGAGCAACAGTTTACATTCAGTGATGCAAAGCTGTACATCATCTGAATCCTGGAAGCTCTTCATGGACCAGCTTGGCTCCTTCAGTCTCCGATTTTCCCCTATGGGAGGATCGTTTACATAGCTTTATGTTTTATGCTTTGCAAGTAGTTTTCTACTTTCTGAGTGCCTATTTGCTGTGTCTTAGTAGTTTCAAATTTTATTTTTTATTCTGCAACACATAGGCTCTGCTGCATGCCCCTTTCCATCACGCTTTGTCTGTCACTTAATTTGTGAACTCTCAGAAACCAATTGCAAGGACAGGGAATCATTTTCCTCTTTAGCTTCTGAGATTTCACATTTTAAAAGAATAGCTTTCCAATACCAACTTGCTTACAATGATTAACCATACAAACCTCACCTCCATAAATTTTTTCCTTTGCCTATTATACTACACGAATAGTTCTTGTAAATTATTAGATATAAGTTTAAATTACTAGAATAAAAGAATACTGTGAAAAAATATTAAAAAATTAAATATTGTTAAATACAGCCCAATACCCATTGCAAAATGCATGTTATCTCCGAAACGGTACATGGGAAGCGTGGAGGCACACTCAGATGCACACATTCTTATGTTTACACTAGGGCCGGCGAGATAGTTCAGCAGACTAAACACCTGCTTAGGAGAGTACAGAGACCGTAGTTCCATCCCCAGCACAACATGCCACACTGGCCTCACCCCCAAGTGCAATGAGCCAGCCACTGAGATCAGGCATGGTGGCATACACGCCTGTAATCCCATCCTAAAATGTAAAGTCTAAAATTCTAAGAATGAGCATTCAAAATATTATACCACTAAATTCTGTAACACTCAAGATGAACCAAAATTATACATTTTGTTGTTTTTCTTTCTGCACTCATTATGTATTATTAAATCTGTGACTTTGTTCAAACTATTTCTACCCATTAACTTAGCAAGCAAACTTCCCGAGTGTTTACTACGTGCCAAAGAGTTAAAACTTTACAAGCATTACTTCTAAAGTACACCTGGCCTCTTAACTCTGTTACTTCTGTTCTCTCCTAACTTTTACAACTATCTTACTATATTGATTTTCTAGCTCCTATAGATATTTCACTCTATCATACAGCAGTATCATTTCATATTGTTGCAAGTGTTTTCATACATAACAATGTATTCTTCTGCCTAGATTGTAATATTTCTAAAGACGTTCTATTTCCTGTTTAAACTGGTATTTAGCAAGACTATCTTGTCCACTAAATATAACTCTACAGGTACCACAAAATCTTATTAAACACAGCTTGAAAGATAATTACTTTAAAAGCATAAATTAGTATGACTATAAAAGCCCAGATTAAGATTTATAACAACTTTACACTTATCCTCTTTATTGAGAAAAAGTAATAGAATATAATAAATTCTCTTGAAATAAAATTAAACTACAATTATGAGATTATATACTACTTAACAAGTAAACACTATGTGACAAATGCTCATGAGATTTATTTCTTGTAAGTTCAACAATTATATTCACTTTGACAAGGGAACATCAGAGATCCCAAAGGTTAAGTGACATGCTTCAGACTTTGAAAGGATAGGAGGGGTGGGGTTTAAATGCCAATTCACCTGCTTTACTCTTATATTCTTTCACTCATAAAGTCTAAGGAAATGTTGTATGTTCAATGCTTTGTTTATTTAAATTGAGTAGTACACTAAGATACTTCCTGGACTCTTAAACAAGGACAAACAGTTTCAAGGTAAATATTGCTTTTCTAAAAATTAGTGCATTGTGAAAAAAATAGTTTAGTAGCCAAGGAAATAAATAATTATACTGAACAAATAAACTGAAATTTCTAAAGAGCAAGATTTTTATTATTCATATGCATTTTTGATTCTTATTTTGGGAGGAGGGCAATGATAGATCAGAAAATTAAGAAATATAGTAAACAAATGGAAAAACTTCTATACATCCTAGCCCAGTCACAGAAAAAAATACTATGGTATGGTTCTAACAGACTCACAATATGATCTATATCCTATCAATTTTATGTTTTTTCTAATCATGGTAAAATAAGCTAAATCTCTCTGGTGCTGAGGATAATCTTATATGATTTCCCTAACACACGCTGTAAGAATATCCTATGTCAATTTGAACACTAACGTTTTATCTAAAGAACTTTAATTCTCTTTTCTCAGTGACATTAGCTGATTCTATAGAAATCAAAGGAATTAGATCTATGTAATTTTGTATTTGTCGCAATAACTACTTGACTCACTATTAATATAGTTTATACTGTTGAAGATGTATGTACCATATTAATCCAAAGGAGAACCTATATAGTTTATTTAGGGAAAAGATATTAATGTTAATTAACATTAAAATGACACTGAAAATAATAATGATATGTTAGTGATTACTAAGACCTTGAAAAAAACAAAGTAACAAGTAGACATCATACATTGCTATAACTATGTAATGTAGAACTCCATGTGGGGAAGTAATAGACATCATTGAACTTTTTAGATTTTAGGTAAAGTGATGAAAACGCTCTTGATAACCACAGCAATAAAATTCCACCACATTATATTAGGATGATGAATTCATATGCTAAGTAAATAAATAACATTTAGAGATGTCATCCACTCCTACTGTGAGGAAGACATTGAGTAAGTTTGAGATGGATTTTGTCAGAGAAAAATCTTGAGGATAATAACATTCATTTGAATATTTATAAAACTACTAGGAAATTATGTTTACCTCATAAGTTAAAAACCTGTAGATAGCTCAGTGGACTAAAGTGCCTGCTTAGGCAGGCTCAGGGACAATGGTTCAATCCCTGGTATGCTGTGCTGGCCTCACCTCCAGGGTGTGCTGAGATGGCAACTGAGACTTGGCATCACAGCACACCCCTGCAATCTCAGTGTTTGGGAGGCTGAAAACAGGAAGATCACTATGAGTCCAATCTGTGTAGTGAGACCCTGTACTAAATACATTAAATAAATAAAGTTTAAAAGCCTCTTGGCTAAAATTAGACCCATGCCTAGCACCAAGCACAAAGCTAAAGTCAAACTGGAACAAAGATTTAAATTTTAAAAGAGAAACACTAAATCTTCTGGAAGAAATGTAGATAGAAATCTTAGACATTGGGGTAGGGAGAGAGTTCATGAACAAGAACCAAACTGCATGGGAAGTACTTAAAGAATCAACAACTTGGTTCTTACCTTTTTGAAAAGTTTCTGTACTTCAAAGCAAATCTCCAGCAGAGTAAAAAGAAAACCCACAAACTAGCAAAAAATTATGGCTGACTGTCCCTCTGACTCTCACAAAGGCCTTCTATCTGAACATATGAAAAATTAAAAAAAAAAATCAACCACCCTAAATTCAAAGACTGAATTCAAAAACGGGCATCTGAGATGAACATACTCTTCTCAGAGGAAGAAATACAAATGAAAAGTAAATATATGAAAAAAGGTTCAGCATAAATGTCATTTGAGAATGCAATTTAAAACAATGTATCCAGAAGTCAGCCAGTAACAAATACTAGAAGAGCTGCGGAGAAAAACGAATCCTTGTGCACTTTTGGTGGGAATGCAGATTGGTACAACCACCATGCAAATCACTGTGGAGATTCCTTCAAAAGCTAGGATTGGAGATCCTATTCAAGCCAGCTGTACCCCTACTGGGTATTTTTCCAGAAGAACTGAAAGCATCATACCACAGTTGTATATGAGTACCCATGTTTATAGCAGTGTAATTTGTCATAGAAATTATATCATAGAAATATTATGTCATAGAAAATTATGTCATAGAAATTATATCCTGGAAATAGCCCAGATGCCTATCCACTGAAGAATGGATACAGATGTGGTATTTTTACACAATGGAGTAATATTCAGATATAAAACAGGATAAATGTGAGATTTTGTCATTAAATCGATGCCACTAAAAAACATAATCTTCAGTGAAATAAATCAGACCCACATGTACAAACATTGTATCGTCTCCTTAGTGTGAGAACCTGAGAGAGAAAAATGGAATCTGAAGACTAAGATCAGTACTGGAAAAAGGCAATGAACTTATTCAAAAGGAAAGAGTTATGCAGTTGAGGAGATTGAAAGAGGGAATGGAGAAAAGAGATTCATTTATGTATGTAAGAAAGATAGTTTGGACAACTGTACTATGTATTTCTGCTGGTCTATGGAGAGAAGCATTGCACACTTTAATACATTTTGTCTCCTTTTTCAATTGTGTGTACTTTTTCACTTCTTAATTTCTTACATCCTTTTCTTCTTCTTCTTCTTCTTCTTCTTCTTCTTCTTCTTCTTCTTCTTCTTCTTCTTCTTCTTCTTCTTCTTCTTCTTCTTCTTCTAATTTTACATGCATATGTCTGGTACTATGAATAACTGGTTGGAAGAAAACACTACGTAATACAACAAATATTGTGAAGTTCATATTACTTTGTTAAGTGAAATTCTGCATCACTTGTAATTTTTTTCTGTTTTAATTCTAATTTGTACTCTCTTTAAAAAAAATAAAAAGTTTAAAAAATAAAATGCTTCATGGTACAGCACAGCTTGCTATGTATCTCACCATAGTCAGCACTGTCTCTTACAGCTGTATGTCCATCATACATTGTCAGATCTACCCACTGAAACTAACGTTCAGGAGGAAACTCGGAACCATAAATCATAGTAAAGCAATTTATTATCATCTTTACTAACTAGTGTGGAATTTCACTAACATTGTGAGACTATATAAGAATTGTTCTTCTGTTCCTACATATCTCTCAGGAGAGCTATATACACCAGAGATATGGTATGCATGAAGTAAGAAAAACTCTTGCAATAATGTGTGTAAAAGGAATATATCTGACCCTAACTGGTAGTTAATTTAATGTAAAAGTTAATCATATAATTAAATATATTTGGATATAAACTTCAATTATACTATTTTCTGAACTTTATGCAATTCATTTACTGTTTTAGTAAATAGTAGATTATTCTGAACCAAAATATCCAACTCACATTCATTAAGGTAAGATACTAACTAAAAATCAGATATTTTTGGGTGTAAGCAACTACAGTGAGAAAGTGCTATGTATCATTCATATAAAGAAGGAATGGGCATAAGTTCTTAACTGAGATCATACTTTAATATTTGCTTAATCTTTTATTTGGTGGAATGGCTTTTCTGTTTTATCCATACAAAAATACTATCATTGTATTAATTATTTCACTACTTATTTGACAAAAAAGCAAGTTAATTATTAATACAGTACCATGGCACTTGTTCAGCATGGCAAAATTTGACTTTTCCTCTCAGTGGATATTAGAAGGACAAGGAGAGGTAGATTTAACAGGGTCCTAGAGACAATAGTTCTTTTTTTTTTCTTTTCAAAGTTTTATTGATAAACATATAGCAATGAGACAGTTTCAAATCAAATCGAAAGTACAGTTTCAACAAATAATACACTGCATATA
>NW_004524691.1:9193937-9203767 GCF_000260255.1 Octodon degus | reverse complement strand
AGGATGTGGGAGAGGGTCCGGCCCACGCTGCGCCTGGGCTGGGACTGGTCCCACCGGCGCAGGGTAGCAGGAAGCTCTCCACACACTCACCGGACCTGGGCTAGGACTGGGTCTGAGGGTTCCCGGAAGTCGGCAGAAATCGACAATAGTTCTTTTACATTTATTCAGCTTTTAAAATTAGCTAAATGCAGCTCCTTACCAACAATGTGTTTGGGTTGGTATGGAAATTGAGAACTCACTGAGAGGAAATACCTAAAGATTTCAGTTGAGATGTAATACGTTAAGACCTAGATAATACCAATTTAGGAGCTTCTTATCTCAATATGTGGCAAAAAGACAAACATAATTACAGCTCCAAGATCACATACTAGTACTCTTTTGCAAGCCCTTCCTGAGGATTAAGAATGTTTCCATTATTTGTTTACATTTTTGTAAAAAATAAAAAGTAATGGCCAGCCAAATAGCTCCGCAGATTGAAGCACCTGCCTAGGCAGACACAGAGGCTGGGTTAGATCCCCAGAGGGCATGGCAGACCCACCCCCTGGGTGCACTGAGATAGGGATTGAGACTGGGCATGGTGGAATGCTCCTGTAATCCCAGCTCTTGGGAGGCTAAACACAGGTTGATCACTACAAGGCTGATCTACATAGTGAGGCTTTGTAGACCCTTTAGATCCTGTCCTAAAAATACAAATAAAATAAAATAAACAAATAAATGAAAAGTAACTAAATTTTAAGCATCTCAGAACAGATCCATAAATCAAGGACATTGACAAAATTCTAAGCTAAGTTTTCATTTTATTTCTTCATTAACTATGATACATCATCTAATCTAGGACTAACAAGTAAACATTAGCAAGAAAAGCTAAGGTAGACGACCACTTCTCAGATCCCGATAATATCATCAATAATAACAAGATCTAAAATATTGCAGAAACATTTGGACTCAACTTGAATTTCTTATTGTCATTCTTTTATACAAGTGAGAGAACTGTATAAACACAAAAGCATGTTTTAATAGTAAATACTATTTTGTGTATAATAACATGCAAACTTTTGTGAATGCATACATAGTATCACTTTAAATTTTAAATTTAAATTTACCATTATGTGATCCTTTTAGGGGGAGCTCTGGTTCTTACCTGGGTGTTGCTTCCTGGTTCCCATTCAGATCCCCCCGCCTGCTAGCACAGATCTTCATCCTGCTGGCATAGAATTTCTAGCTTCCACCACTGACCATTGAGCCTTTCTAGGGCATACCCAGGAAACAGGCCTGCATGAGACCTTGTCAGGGGTCTTGGCCTCCAGCAGGACTTGTGGGAAACAATTTTATGGGCTCTCAGTTTTCAGCTAGGTTCATGCAGGACATTACAATCTGTGCCAGCAGGCTGAGGGATCTGAACTGGATCCAGGAAACAATGTTCAAGGTAAGAATCTATGCTCCCCTGCAAAAGTAACATATGGTTTTTCAATGTTCCATACATTTTGGCCATGCAAACTCTTTCCATATTTATTGATAACTTGCATTTCAAAGTGCCATGAAAATATACTTACTTGTATTTATATAGAGGTGTCTGTACTCATTTTAAAATATGTATGTATAAAGGTATATGTATATGTATTAATATATGTGCAGTCGGTCATTAAATTCAAAACATTTTCATGATGGAGTGGGTTATTTTTATACCTATATTAAAAAGAAGAAAACTGAGACTCTCAGAGTTTATATTTTGTCCAGACTCACCCAGGCAGTAAAGGACAGAAGGAAGATTCACTCTTGCTTGTAATGAAACCAAATCTGGTATTTTTTATAATAATATTTTTGTCTTTCTTACATAATCTCATAAGAATTTATTTTTATTTTCTCATCTAAATGTTGATTTACTAATATGGATCATCATGTTGTTTCCTAATATTTGGGCCAAATTCCAAGAAGTAATTACCTCATGTCTTCAATAATTATCTTTAAAGGTCAATTGACTCCACTTTACTTCTATACATTACACAGCTGTCAGTTAAAATTGCTTTAATATACTTGTTTGCTAACTCTAACATCTGTGGTGGTTTGAGCTGAATTCTAACTGATTGATTTTTATTTTTACAATGGGTAATATTGTTCTGCTTCATTACATGCCCAGTAAATTTTATTAATATAAGAAATGTTGAAGTTTATACTTCTGAGATGCTGGACTTTTTTTATTCTTATAAACATTATTGAATTTATTCTGTAATGTGTTTTGGAGTAAAATTGATCATTCTAAGTGTTTAGGTATATTTCACATGACTCCTAGTCTACAGATTCTCTTATTCCCAGCTTTTCAAGTACAAGGTTTTCAAAGTACTTAAAGGTGCCTCTTCTACTACCCTCATGTGGAAACAAGGTATGTATCCATTAAAATGACTGGAAAACACATTTCATTAGACATGAGAGAGAGTTGTCAGTAGATAGATTCCTCAATGCTGGGATATACTTAGGTATAGACAGTGATTCTTGTCTTTCTATTTGTCAGCTTAATCCATGTTTGTTTTCAGTATTTGACATACACTCTTCAATTAAACCAAAATTTAAATCTTCCTCACATTCTTCTAGGCATTTTTTCATTGCATTCCTTATCAACATTTAATAATTAGAATTAATTATTCAAGGCATTTTTAATTGTACTCCTTACCAATACTTAATTATTATTACCAATATTTAATTATGAGAAAAGCATATGTACTGCTAGAAGTTAGACATGTTGTGTTTCGCTAAGGTCTACAATGCTTGTTCCTATGGTTGTTGCCATTAAGAGAAGGAAGAAGGTTTCACAGGTGGACCCTAGTGAGAGATTTTACATAATGTTTTTTACTCAACTTTCTGCTGTTTGAACAAAAGACCTTATATACACAATTTAAAGAAGAAAAGGTTTATTTTAGCTGAAACTTTCAGAAAATTAAACTCATAGTGAACTGGCTTAAAAGCAGAAACTTTAAGGTAGAAGTGCATGGTGGGAAAAAGTTGCCCAACTCAATGAAACCAAGAAGTAGTGAGAGGGAAAAGCCCTGGGAAGGAGTCAAAGTCCTTGATGCCATAACTCCAAGACCCCACCCAGAAGCAAGCTTCTCGAATCTTCTTGGCTGTTCTCTAGCATCAAGTTGGCAATCAAGATTAACTATCCAAAATCCATGACTTGTCTTTTTGATACACAAACACATTTTAAATCATACTTAGTCTCAAAATAGTGAGAACAAGAGCACAACTTTACATAATTATCCCATATACATTTGAAAATCAGCTAATTTCCCCCAAATTCTCAGCAGTTCCAGTGCAGTTCAAAAGTCTTAAGCCAAAGTGTCCTCTAATACTTAAGGCAAACTCATAGTTGTGAGATTATATGCAAGTAATAATAACAATAATGAGCAAAAAGAATATATTATAATTACTGTGGGTGGGGGATAGAGGAATAGAAAGGAGTAAGATGAAAGCAAGAACAAACCCATCAGGGCTAATATTAAATCCTGTAGCTCCATCTCAAGAACCTGGATGTCCTTGCCACTATGGCCTTACTGATGCACCCCTAGTGCTCTTTTTCTTGGTGTAGTGCTCTTTATTACCTGTAGCTCTCTTCAGTAGATATTCTGTACTGTTTACATCTTAGATTTCCTGGGTCTCTATAGCAGCTTAGGCTTCACTGTAAAAGTTTAATGCATTGCCCTCTAATGGTAGCATCCTGCCCGCATCCCGTTCACTTTTGAATTTTAGGTCGAAACTCCCATAATCCCTTACTTTTGCATTCTGCATGATTATAAAACCAGGGTCAGCTGGACGATGTGTTCTGCCACCAATACAAGCAGTAGTAGCGTGGCTTTCTTAAACCTGACCACAGTACCCTCCAAATGTCTAGAAAACTGAGCCCTGAGAAACTCTCTCATTCCAAGCTCTGATTGGAGGGGGTTCCGTGAAGCTATTCTCTCATATCAAAAGCTTTCAAATGTCTTTTAGACTTTTATGCCTGAGCCTGTGATAGGCACTTTTTGGCCAGTTACTGAGATGCCCCACAAGCATGTTTCTCCTGGCTCAGTGCAAAGTACTTGATTTTTATTTTCTTAAACAACATCAGTCTCTTTCATAATCACCCTTTTCTTGTCCCTAAATTTTTAACTGCTTTGTGAACAAACTGCATGTTTTCAAGCTCTTCATGTTTTTGTTCCTGATTCTTAGTATTTCTCTGAAAGCATCCACCAGTACCATGCCACAACCTGAACCACTTTGAAATTCCCTCCATTAGATCTATTAGTCTGTTGCCTTTAAATTCACCCTCAAATTAAATTTTTTTTAAAAAAATGAAAAAAAGCAGATAACTGCTTGCCAGAAATTAACTGACATGTGTGACACCTAGGCCAATCCCCACCTGAGTTCTAGTTCCCACCTAAAACATTATAAAACAGTTATTACATTATGCATTCCTATTAACATTTAGATCTTCTAAATCATTCTAGATCATTCTAGTCTCCCATTAGAATCATCCATCAGTCTGTGCTTGTAGCATTATACAATTTCTGTATCCTGAATCTCCAAACCTTTCAAATAATTCTTCAAATAAATTAAAAGGCTTACATGCTACATATTCAGATAGAGTCACAGCAAAATCTTTACTTCTTGCTACTAATATTGTGCATGAGGAAGTTTCCATCGATGGGACAAAGTACCTGATATACACAATTTAAAGGTCAAAAGTTTATTTTGGTGCATAATCTCTGAGGTTTTCTGCATGCTTATAAAACCAGGATTACCTGGGTGATGTGGGCTTCCACCAACATGAGCAGTAAGCTGGGTTTCATAAACCGTTTTTCTGGACTTAGGCTCTAAGGCCAAAACATCATGGTAGAAGGATATGGTAGAAAAAAATCTCCCCATCTCTTTGAGGCCAAGAAATTGAGTTGGAGGGAAAAATCCTAACAGACAGTGGCCAGAGAGGCCAGATTTTGTTTCCATGGTCTAAAACTCACCCAGATATAAACAGGTATATATGTGTGTTATTAATCTTTCAGATGTCTCTCAAGCTAATCAAATAGACGCTAAAGATTAAACATTACTGTAAGCTTTTTGTATCATGAGTAAAATAAAAATTGGTCTTGAACTCAGTGGCAATGAATATAAAATATACAGTAAATATGATGTACTCAAACAGAAATACACAAACTACAGTTCTAAGTAATGTATTGGTTGGTTAATGAAAGTGTATGACTGAGGCTTGCAGAAGTATAGCACTGTAGTTCTGTTTGGAGCCGTGATTCAGTCAGCACTCTGTGGCTTAGGATTCATGTAGCTTCATAAACACAACCACCTTCAAAAACAAGCCTTTACTGCAGCTAGCATCTAATCTTCACATTATTAGTGAGAAGTAAAGCAAAACTTTGAAATATTTTATACAAAATAAAACTTAATATACTAATAATTATGTAAATCACTGTATTTTAAGTGCACATCTGGCTGATTTGAAAAATTATTTTGAAAATGTTAAGTACTTTTCTTTCTTCACAGATAGATGAAACCATGACTCCACTCTCTTGGGACTTTTAAAATATCACATGGCATATTATTTCTTTCAGATGACATATAATTACAGCCGAACTGAATTAAAAAGAGCTACATTTCTGGCAATAATATTGAATGATATTTTGTAACTGTTTACTGCACAAACAGTTAATTTCATGCACCACAGAAAACCCAATCAAGAAACATTGTTTTTAACAATAAAGAAGACAAATTAACAGGTATTTTTAAAATGGAGTTAAATCTCCAATTCTGTTAATGTGTATTCATTTTTATTTTTTCAAATGATCCAGGTGAAGAGATGCTAAAACAGATTTGCCAACAGTTGCAAATTCTATATTCATTGTTTTAAATAGTAGACTAAATTTACCAGACTCACTTAAGATTCAAAATGCAAATCATAAGAAATGTTTTATTTTAACATTTATTTGAGGTGATATATTTAATTTACATTTGTGTATGTGTGCAAGAGATAAGTAAAGTAGTTTGTATAAAGTGTACACTATTCTTCATGTTGCATGGCAGATTAATTTAGTGAAAGTATTCACTAGGACTTGGGAGTGTAGATCAGCAATAGAGCATTGAATTAACGTGTATGAGGCCCTGGGATCAATCCCAACACTTTGCAAAGGAAAATTAGAAAATCAACAAAATCCAGGTTAGGAGCCATGCATCATAGTTCACACAATAGCTCAACAGACTAAGTATATGCTTAGGCAAGCACAGGGACTGGGGTTCCATCCCAGGCACTACATGCCTCACTGGCCCTACCCCTGGGGCACACTGAGCTGGCCACATGCTGCATGTCTGTAATCCCAGTGCTGGAAAGGCTGAAAACAAGAAGGATCACTAAGAATCCAAGCTGCATAGTGAGATACTATACCAAATATTTTAATAAATAAATAAATAGTGATCTATGGACAGAGACATGCTGTAAGTTGTTAAGTTTCTAAGAGCCTTTCAACTGATTGAAATAAAAAACAGAAACATATGATTTTAATAGAATGTGATAATTACCTTATGGAAACACAACTTTTATAAAACAGTGTGTAGGATGGGGACATACATCAAGAGAGTTTAACATTAAGCAGGATATCAGCTTTATTAATAGTCTCAAAACAAAGCTGATAATAACTCATATATGTATTAATTGGTAAAAAGTTCAATGAATTTTATTATATACATAAGCAGAATATTATTGAACAATAAAATGTTATGGGCTATTTAGAAAAAAAAAGGAGATAGGGAATCTTTTTTTAATGAATTTAGGACAGGATCTACAGGGTGTATGGGGTCTCACTACATAGATTGGGCTCATAGTGATTCTCCTGTTTTCAGCTTCCCAAGTGCTGGGATTACAGGCACGCATCATCACTCCTGCCACAGGGGCAAGGCCGGCATGGCACGCTGGGGCTTGAATCCTAGCCACTGAGCTCTGCTGAAGCAGGCACTTTAGTCCACTGAGCTATCTGGCTGGGCCGAAATAGAGAATCTTTAAATAAATTTTCTATTGTAATAAGATGCTCTAAATGTTATATATTATATTATATGAATATAATACTCTGGGTACAGCAAAACTGTAGGCATAGTAAAGAAAGATTAATGACTTTTAGGGATTTAGAGAAAGAGGGAAAGACGAGTAGATGAAACAAAGAGCAGTTTTAGAGGTGTGAAACAATACTATGTAATAGGGTATGAATACATGACACTATGTATTTGTCAATATTCATAGACCTTTACAAGAGAGTAGGAGTCAATACTAGCAAACTGAAAAGTCATTATGGAAACGTTTTGAGACTCAAGGAATGAGTACAATGTATAACAGGAGAATCAGACTGTAATACAAGGAAGGAAACTTCCTCAATAAAGGGAAAGGGTCAGGAACTTGTTGGCACAGCTAATCAAAAAAGGTTTGGAACTCTTGAGACCAAAGAAAATTATTCTCTCATTGATGAAATTGTTTCACATTTGGGTTTTTGTTTGTTTGTTTTGTTTGATTTGGTTTGGAGTTTTGTTTGTTTGTTTTGAAACAGGATTGTGTTATGAAATTCAGATTGGCCTGGAGCTCACTATGTATCCCAGGCTGGCCTTGAACTTTGGGCAATCCTCCTCCCTCTGCCATGGAGTGCTAGAATTAGGTATGCACGCCATACCTGTTACTATTCCCCATTGAATGTGGGTAAACAATTCTGATACTACTACTGGAAATGAATCATAAGGAAATACATGCTAAATGATGAAATTTATACTTCTCACTACTGGAATTAGAAATGAAGTAGACTACACTAAACACATAGTAATGGGTTAGAGTTTGGAGTAGGATGAAATTATTCTTCATATAATAAAAATAGATGGTCACACACATAAGTACTCATAGATATATGTACATAACTGCATGTGCACACAGATTTCTGTGCACTGCCAATTATGTAAATCTGATTTCTCAATAAGATAAGAAAACATATAGCCCAGGTATTGATTTCTAATAACAATTTTCAAAAAAACCCACAAACAATAACAGCAAAATAATAACCTAGTTGCATAAATGGATGGCTCTAAGATATTCATTTTCTTGTCATTAATTTTATTGTGAAAAATAGTAATAAGACAGTTTTAATATTAATTAGTATGACACTTTCAATAATTAATGCATTGCATATTGTTGTCTTCGTAGTGGTTACTCATAGTACAAGATGCAGACATGATATGCTGTCCAAACACTATTAGTACAAATCTTTCTTCTCACTGAATTAAGAGAAAGTAGCTGTATATCTGTCCTGTATTGTCTATACAAACACAAAATGGTCTTTCATTTGTATCCCCTTTTTTTGTTGAGTTTTGTCAGAAATGGGTATTCCATTGCCATTTAAATATTGTAGGTGTGTGAATTCAGAAAAATAATGAATATAGCCCAGTAGTCCATAATAATAGTGGGTTATCCATAGGACTGCAATGTCGTAAGTTGTTGACTTGACCAAAAACAGTGATAAGAAGCCACTATTAGGTGCAATGCCTTAACCATACCCATGTTGTCAGGTCTGAGGGCCTCTTTCATCCTTGTCAAGGGGAGTGCTAACCTTCTCTTCTTTCATACAACACGATATTCACTTTCTTAATGCAGGGAAACTATCAGATGAGATAAGAGTGTCTTGAAGTACCCTGTAATTTGGAAGTGCTCAAGGACAAAACAAAGCAGCACCAGTGGGGTTGTGCCCACAGGACAGAGGAGCAAAAATCTAGACAGCCAAAGCTAAAAATCCATTTGAGCAACAAATAAATACAACTAACAAAGTATCATGAAATTATTACTATAGGTAGAAAAAAATCTTCTGACATAAAAATCATTGAGTTAATAAATAATAAAACAAAACAAATCTCCTTCATTTAAGAATGCTTTACATAATGACTCGCTACCAAAGAATTCATTATGAAAAAGGGAGGAAAAGAATAACATCACAAATGAAGGCAGAAGACAGGAAAAGGAATGTTGTGGGATCGTCCTGCTTCAAAGTTGTATATGATTAGATTTTTGGACTTAGGTGTAAACATAAGAAGTATATAATTCTTTATACCTATTTTTAAAATATATTCTAATTTTTAAATGTTTTCTCATCATATTCTGTAGGGACTTAAAGTTCCACATATCAAAACATGATGAAAAATACCTGCTCCTTGTTATGCCTAAGATGTTTGATATTTACACAGATAATGAGGTTAAGCTTAACAGCCTAGGTTGCATGGTAATAACAATAAGCTTGTCTTCTGGAGGGTTAGCAACCTAAGTTTGCAGACCAAAATTAGAGAAAAAGGAGAACTGCAAAGAAACCCAACATTTTGGCCCTAGCTTTTCAAGGTCAGTGAAGACTCAGGACATGGGAGAACCTATACTGTAACATTATATAACTCAGTGGTGTCCCAAATTTTCTGATCAAGAAGATTATGGGACCAAAGAGGAAAGTGATTGATGATGTAGAATGTGCCTAAGGAGAGTCACATGGAGAGAAAACATTCTCTAAGGCTTTCACAGAGAGCACATTGGCCAAGCAATGGCCATGACTCATCTACATGGCTGACACTGACAAAGGTTCTACAATCTGAGGTACAGGATCTCAGGATAAATCCTGAGGGGACTTCACTGATCTTATCAGACCCAAAAGCTGCAACTCTTGTTGCGTAGGTCTTGCTTTATCTTCGTCTTAACCAATCAGCAGAAAAGTATAAAAATGAAATATAAGAAGTAAAGCCATGCTGTTATGTTGAGCTGTAGGGGACTCAGGTCAACAATTGCTGACATT
>NW_004524691.1:9192650-9193652 GCF_000260255.1 Octodon degus | reverse complement strand
AATTAATCACTAGGAAGAATGTATGCAATGTGTTAATTATTGAAACTGTCCTACCAATTTGATTCGAAACTGTCTCATTGCTATTTGTTTCTCAATAAAATTAGGGGAAAAAAGAATAATATTCCAATGGAGAAATTTGACAGTCACCACTTCAATGAGTCAATGTCAAAAGTCAGCGAATCAGTATTGATAGATTAGACCTATTGTATGGTGTGATGAAAGATGGCAATTTCTTCTACGTTCTTTTTCCCATTTTCTCATAATCCCAAGATAATCATAAAAAATCATCAATTTTTTAAGAGAGAAGCATTCTATAAAATCCTTCACAACTATTTTTCAAAATTGTCAAGAGCATCAAAGACATGGAATATATGAATTACTGTCACAGCTAAAAGAAGCTCAAAAAACACAAGTAAATTTAATGTGCTATCATGAATAGGCTTCTGAAATGGAAAAAGAGGTTAGGTAAAAACTAAAGCTAAAAAATTATGGGAAGAAGAGATAATGAAGATAGAAGAGATTTTAAAGAGAGAAAATTGAAGAAGAAAAATGGAAATGTTTTTGTAAGTGCAAAGTGGAACTAGTGTGTGACAGTGCAGAGACAGGCAATAGGGAAGGGAACAACAAGAGATCTGAGATGTATTAATTATGTGTCCAACTCACCATGATAAATATGATCAAGATGTACTGAAATATGTTTGAATAAAATAAATGAACCACAAAAGATCATAAAAACCTAAGCAATTGTAACTAAAATAAGAACTTCAATAATAATATGTTACTATTTTCAACCAAATGCAAAATGTGTACCATATTCATGTAAGTTAATGATATTCCAGAAGAAGTGGATGAGAAGAGGCTCTGAGTTAGCTCAGTGGACTAAGCACCTGCTTGGGCAAGCATAGGAACCAGGATTCGATCCCCAGTCCAGCATGCCACAGCGGCCCAAACCCAGGGTGCACTGAGCCCATGAATGAATCCGAGTGTGGCAGTGCACACCTA